>NC_087068.1:17031492-17134002 GCF_963678635.1 Symsagittifera roscoffensis
AAAACAAAAAGAAAAAACTGAAATACACCCGAATACAAAGCTCCTCCCATTTTCAATGGTCGGTACGAAAAAAAACTACATGAGTTTTTTCTTTTGTCTTCCTTTAAATCCCACACGCTATGATAAAAAAGAGAAGGGCATTTTGTAATTTTTTGATAGTGTGAACAAACGTTAAAAAATTCAAGGCAGCCGACAATGAGCAGAGTTTATAAACTACCCAAAAGTTACGTCAATTATGTAGGAGTTTTCCTGATTTGCGTAATTATGAAACAACCGTTACATCATTGTTATATTACAGCTCCGTATAATCGGCTGCTTTATATGGTAGCTGGCTCGGGTCTAGGACAACAAGCCAACGGGACTTCAGGCCGAAATTTTAACTTTATAATGATCTATAAGCACTATTTTTCATCTGATTTAAAAAAAAAAGGCAAGTTTAGTCGATAATGAGCGTTTTTTTATGACAATGCACCCCTTAGGAAGGGCATTCATAAATCAGCAGGATTTTGAAATGAATAATTTAGAAACGTAAATAACGCCTTCAAAAATGTTTTAAATTTTAACTTACCTTAACATCAATTAAAAGTTAATTTTTTTAAACCAGCCAAAAACTGAAAGGAAAAGCCATGGAATTGAGAATATTTTTAGACCACTTTTCAATTCATTCATATTTCATGACTTTTTGAGAAAAACTTTGGCTTGAAATCCCTTATTTTACAATTCGGCTTGATGTCACGTCGACTTGATATCCGGCACCGAGCTGGCTCATATTGCAACTGGATTATCTACCACATGCTAAACAAGATTGCTCGTATATCCGAACAAAGCTCTGAAAATTTCGGCTGCGCTTAGTGCCAATTGAATTTTTTTTTGCTTGAGTATTTTTTTTTTTTTTTTTCCTCATTTATTCCCCACACACAATGTAAAATACTACGGGTGTATTTTTCGTCTCGTTTTTTGATGATAGAGTTAAATGGTCTCAATTCAGTTTGAAACGCATTAATTCGCTTCTTATGCAATATATGGCAATTTAATTATCCCAAAGTGGCCAAATTTGCAATTTTCAAACGCCTGTAATTTTATAAAAAATGATCACAGGTGAAATAATTTTTTAAATTTGAGCCCATGATAACATTATTTCTCAGATGGTATAAAAAAAATTGACAAAAACGCTTAGTTAACAATTCGAAAATCGACTGAATAAAAAAAGCAACAGCAAGCATACTAATCCCCACTTTCTTCGAAAGTCGGAACAAAAAGTTAAGCTATTAATTGATTCAATTCGCAGTTCACGCATGTTATAAATATGCAGCATGTTGCGCGTTAATTATTCTAAATTGGTCATTTATCATTATTACACCTCCATGACTTCACAAAAATTTATTCGGGGTTTAAAAAAACTCAGATGGTGGAAAAAATTATCGAAAGTTGAAATTTGACTGAACACAAAAAAGACACCCCAGCTTAAAAAATATTTCCACATATTTCAAGCCAGAAAAATAAAAAATAATCAATCTGAATGGAATATAAACCAATCTAAATCTATTTTTTTCATTTCTCCTATATTTTTTCTGTGACATTTTAAACCGATTCAATTTAATTTGAATAGTTTTTTATACCTTCTATAATAATAACTTCATACAGGTTTGGGCCTTCAATTTTTTTTTCAAGAGAAATACTACACAATTGCCTACGTGGTTTGGTTTTTAAATTTCTAAAGTTCAATTCAAACTCTGTTAGTAAAATGGAAGAAAAATAGTTCTAACGGTGCATATCAGTTTTTAGATTTCCGTGTGGAAAAAGAACAATTATTCATTGACCAAATCTTTTCAAATTGGAGGACTTCAAAAAAATGGGTCACTCGTAATCGATTTAATATCTTGAAAAAATCAATAAAAAAGGAGAAATCTCTGGTAACAATTTATAAATCATAATTGATGGCAATTTTTTCATATAATTCAAAAATTGAAAACTCGAAAAAATGCAACAAAGTGAATGATTAATGTGTAAAGCCTCGTTTTTCCAACCATTGAAAATGGGGAGAAACTTTCTATTTGGATGTGTTTTAGTTTTTTCTTTTTTTTCCACACAAAATCAGGTACCACAAGTAATCATCGGATTATTAAAGCCCTTTCATATTAAAGACTTTTCAGTCGTAATTCAAACTATATTTCCGAAAAATCTTCAAAAAAATTATGTCGAGAAAAAATTCTAATTTCAATCGTAAAATCTCTTTTAGTCAAATAAATTGTTTGTTTATTTTTCAATCAGTTTTTTGTTGCTTTTTCGAGTCAGTTCTAAGTTATGCTATGCCTAAACGAAGAAATTCATAACTGGTTAGTTTTGCAGGAGAGTGTTCGTAAGAAAGACAGGGCGAAGGAGTTGACAGAAGTGGCCCTCTTCTGCGAGGAGGTCGCAGTGGACTTGACCACCATCGCCACTGGAGTAGTGTCCACCGGATCCATTCTCAAGGTCAGTCAAATGTTCTATAAAAGTGAGTGATCGATCCGTGAACAATCCGATCAGTGATTGAACAATCCGTGAACAAGAAACTTCAGTGGCGTCGAGGTGCTTTTAAGAGAATGAACGTAGTGAACACTCTTATATAAGTCTTGGTGATTTTTTGGTTTTTTGTTGTAGACTAGCTGTAATATTTCAGCTCTAACATTCAAAACTGTAATCTTTATACAGGCCGTGGACCATAGAAACATGCAGATACTTGACGTCTTGATGGAGTGTGAACAAAAAGAAGTTGTGGCACATTCTGCAGTCCAGAAATACCTCTCAGATATCTGGATGGGGGGACTACATCTCCCCACGTCCAAAATCCTCCTCCTTTTTGGCACCATTTTATTTCCCCCTTGCTTTGCATTTTTCTGCTTCCCTGTTAAATTCATGCGTATGAACAAAGTCCCAATAGTCAAAATGATGTTATACCTGACATCGCATATTTACTTAATTTTATTACTCACTCTAACTGTCGCGTTTCGACTTTACGAAGTGGAAGAAGATTACCTAATAGTTCCACCGTGGTATGAGTTCGGGTTATTAATCATGATGAGCGGTTTATTACTTTCAGAACTAACCAGTCCGTCTGACAAATCAGGTCTTGGTTGGATCAAGATCATTGTTATAGTCATGGCAGCCATATCGATGGCCATCCACATGTTTAATGCGGTTTCTAGCGGGGGTTTGGAATATCAATATAATACAATATACGTCAGAAATCAGCTCTTAGGAGCTTCGATACCTCTGACATTTGTGCAGTTCCTGGACTTCTTGACATTTCATCACCTTTTCGGACCCTGGGCGATTATTATTTTTGACTTAATGAAGGATCTGTTTCGATTTATGATTCTGCTAAGTTTGTTTCTGCTTGGGTTCACTCTGGAGATGACTGCTCTTAACCAGCCAGCTTATCCGAAGAAATTTTGCGAGGAGATTGGTCTCTACCCGGTAGAGTACCCAACGGGTAAGATTGAAAATTAATGATCGAGTAATAAGTGCTCAAACTAAAAAAAATGAGTTCACAAAAATTAGGTTTTTCTGAAAAAAAACATATGCGGATTTTAGATCCCAAAAGCACGTGGTCGTTTTCTCGTTTTCACAGACTTGATCGAACCAACCAATTACTTGTTTACTGTCTTCAAATCCGGGATTATGCTTTAATTTAATAAGTTATATGAGGAGATTATCATTGCCAACTGAAAAATAGTCGCAGATTGTAAAACACCAAAAATCCAGCTCAGCTAAGTCTGTCAAAATGTTTTTGGGATATTAAGACCCGCACATGTTTTCAGTTTTTTAGTTGTCTTCAGTCATTTGAAAAAATTATTATTTGATGTTTTTCCCCGATTTTGACAGGTAAGGAGATCCCCTATAAGGAGGGTATGTCTGTTCTTGGGAAGCAGTTTGAGAAGCTGGCCTTCGCCTTGTTTGGTCTGACAGATGACGACGACATGATCAAGGACTCCGTGTGTATTCCCTCCTGGGGGAGGAGTCTCATCGTGTTCACTTATGGAGTGTACCTCGTCATTTCCATCATCGTGCTCGTAAGTAGATACCCGGGATGACAGGAGGTGCTTAACATTTGAATAGGTTCCAAAGTCGAGGCTACGACATATCTTTCGACTTTTATGATTTGCGAGTGCAAATCCACGCTCGATGGGCAATCTTAAATTGAGCTCAAATTCGAAACGCACCACGCTTCAGCCGAGACATTTATGTGTGTCGTGGTCTCTTGTTTTCGAGGACACTTAATATCAAAACAGAGACCAGAAGTTGTTATGATACAAATCTCGAGCAGGGATCATGGTTGGCATCGAAACACTGATCCTACTATTTATAGAAAGATTTTTAAACTATCGCTTCTTAACTATAAGACATATTATAGTGAGCTTACTAACCCCCCTATTAGCGTTCTTCCATGAGATGTGACTATGTTGAAAGTTAAAGTTAACTAACTTCCGTGCATGATTTTTAACGGTTTTTTAACCAATAAAATGTAACTTCAAAAAGTGACTCGATTGCTTCTCTCAGGTGAATCTGTTGATTGCGATGATGAGTGACACGTACCAGAGGATCCAGCGCCAGTCGGACACGGAGTGGAAGTTCGGCAGGGCCAAGTTGATCCGCAGCATGAACCAGAGGAGTCCCACCGCACCCCCTCTCAATCTGGTGCTGGAGATCCTCATCTGGATCAAGAAGTTATGCGTCAACAGAGGTGAAAACAGGGGCGGATTTAGGGTGGGCGGGGGGCGGACGCCTTTTCTCCTCAGGGATTCGACCCCCTGCTGACCCAAAGGGTCCCACCTTTGTACTATTTTTCAATATCCATTTTTGGTGATGGACCCTAAAAAATTTTTAAAGGCGCCTTTGGCGCCAATATATACTAATTTTGAGGGGGGAGCGCGCGCTAGAAAAACGCGATTTTTTGGTTCAAGTTTTCCAAATTTTGCCAGCGGCACCAAAATTTGGCCAAAATAGGGACAAAACAATGCTTTGGGAGAGCTCGAAAAATCAATTTGGTCGACCCAAAAAAAAAGGTCTAAATTTCGAAAATTTTTTGAAAATCCGCCCCTCCTCGAGAAAATCCTAGATCCGCCTCTGGTGAAAAATATACAATAACTCTTTTCTTAGTTTGAGAGTCTTACTCAGAATTGAGGACACGAATTTCAAATTGAGCAAAAAAATAACGAATTTGAAAAAAAAGTACACTTTGTGTTGTCTATAATATGCAATCTTCTGCATTGGGTTGCGAATTGTGTGTGTATATTCAGAGAACATCTTCGGTATCCAGCGAGTGCAGGAGGAAGAGGAGTCTGAATCGGAGCAAGTGGCTAGAGCAGAGTCCAGATCTTCAGTTGGGGCCGGCAGGGCTAAAATGAAAGGGGACAAGAGAGAAGAGGAGGGAGCCGGGGGGACGGGAGGGGGACCTGTCAAGATTGAACACGTAATCTTCTGAATTGTTCAAAAGCGGAAAATTGCATAAAATTGGTTGACTAAATTGATTTTTCGAGCTCTCCCAAACAACTAGAAAGACGCTGTTTTGGCAAAATTTTGAAAAAAAAACTGGCCAGAAAAGGCTTTTTTAAAAAAATGTTGACCAAAAAATCTCGTTTTTTTTTCGGCGCGCGTTTCCCCCTCAAAATTAGTAAATATTGGTGCCAAAGGCGCCCTTAGAAAACTTTTTTTAGGGTCTGTCAGCCAAAATGGAGATATCTCAAAATAGTATAAAGGGGGCCCTTTGGGTCGGCAGGGGGTCGAATCCCTGAGGGGTGGATGAGGGGTCGATACTGATCATAAGGTCTTGTCGAGAACTTTAGAAATACAAACTTGATAGTGGTTTTCAAGAGCGCAAAAATTAATAGTTAAAATAACTTCGACAAAATGTTTAAACATTTTTTGAAAATTCCCATCTTAGATCCGCGCCCCCATGAAAATCTTGTCTAGATCTGCCCTACTGAAAATAATCAATCAGGGTCACCATAATCTCAAAACTTAGTGCTGATTTTTATCTCCGTTGGGTAAAAAAACAAAGTTTCTGTTAGTTTTTCAATGTTTGCCTACGACGGCACAGAATTAAAGCCAAGTAGCAAAAAGATCGATGCTATAAACACAACTTTTTGTATTATTTTTATTTCGATTTGATCCGATGGAGTTTCTATGGCTCAAGAGCATCCAACAAAAAGTAAAAAAAAATGCCGATAGAGGCCATTACTAGGCCAAACTGTGTATTTTGTGAATTGTAAGCGGACTCCGCAAGGACGCTCTCTTTGTTCTTTTTTTTTTTTTTTTTTCGTTTTTTTAATCATTCCGAAAAATTTTTAACGTATGTTTAAATACTTTTCTCTGGATTCCAGGAACAGACCGACACAAAACTGTGCGCCTATCCAGCGCACAGTGTGGCTTCGTAAAGGCCATTTTCAGAAATTTGACAGAATTTAGTTGTGTCTCATGAGAAATCTAATCTGTAATTAGATATTAAGTTATCTAAAGTTCACAATTGCCGTTAAAAACCGGATACGCTACTTCTGTTACTTATTTTGCTCCGACTTCTGAAGAAAACGACAGAATCTTTATGATTGGAGTCCTTTTTTATTCAATATTATCTTTTAAATTGGTTTTTTTGGCAAAATAGGTACACCAACTGAAAACTATCAACATCTCGAGCTCAAATTCAAAATTTTTTTAGCCTTTAACTTATTTTGAGAAGTTACCTGGGTTTAAAAATGGCCGTATGGGACAACTAATGCGCGCAAAATGTAAATTTTTTAGTGGATGCGCAGCAAACTCAGCGAACGAAACAAGCTCAGAGATCATTCCAATCTAAATTGCGACATGATAACTCAACCAATTATTGACATAATGTGTTGGAAAATGCGAAAGAAATGAAATTAATGGCTTATATGTGCTGTGGGGCGAAAAAAGATTTCACAAAAAGTAAATAAACATTTTTTTAAAATATCAAGGTTTTTTGGTAAAAGTTAATTGAGGCATCTGGAATTAGATTCTTAGATCGAGAAGCGTCCACAAAAATGTTTTTAGATTGAAAAGCATGCGTCCGTAAAAAAATCGGTCCGATTGAATCAAACTTTCAGCTCGATAGAAATTGTATAATTTCGTCGAGGAATAAAAATTTGAATCCAACCTTGTCGACCGCGGCTGAATTAAGCTTCGCTTACACCTTGGCAGCGAGTTTTTGTATTATGCAGAAATATACAAGGATAGCCGGTTACTGTGCAAGTAGCACTGGATGTTCCGACCATAATCTTAAAAAGTACCAAAACATTTTTTTCCAAAATATTGCCGTTTTTTCTGCATGGTGTGATAAAAAATTTTAATGAAAATATTTTTGCGAAAAAATTTAGAAATTTGAAGATTTTGATTGCCAAATAAAAACTTTCCAAAAATTAACTTTACTCGAGCAAAACTAAGTTGTCATTCTCGAATTTAAGCATAAAAAGCTTTTGTAAGTCTGCTTAGCCTCACCTTATCAGCTCAAAGTTAGACAAAAATCAAAGTCTTCAAACCGGTTTTTCTCGACACTGATAATTTTTTGTGGGAACTTTTTAAATATGGTTCAAATAAAAACTGAAAGGGATAAATCACTCAATTCAGTCCGGTGATTGTTTGTGGTACCTGATTTGGCTTGGACAAAAAATAGAAAAAACTAAAACACGCCCAAAGACAATGTGCCTCCGTATTTTGTAAAAGGTCGGAAAATTTAAAGAAGTGCAATCATTTTTCGAAAAGTTTCGAGGTTTCGAAGAAGATAGTATGGGAAATTTGCGATAAATCAAGCGCAAATTCTGGTATTCTCGTGGAGCGTAATAAGTGATTAAACCCGACGTTTTCGATAAAAATTATGCGCAAATTTTTTTCCAAGTTGAGTTTAGACTTGTTAGTTGCTTCAAAGAATTAGTTTCTATTTATTTGAGGGCCATGTAGGTTTGTGTTCATATTGGTTGTAGATGAAAGTGATTCTAGAAAAGAAGTTTCATCTTGTTTTTTTTATAATATGTATCGAAAATCTCATTAGTCTAAAACCATCGGACACTATTTAACTTTCGCTAACATCATGTTCGATACTTTGGCCTTGAATGTTCTTGCAAGATTTGAGAAGACAGGCGGAACCAAAAATTAAATGCAAAACTTGTGAAGAGTCAGTTGTTCAATTTCAGATTGGGATGAGGTCAAAATTTTTAAGAGTCGATGAACGTAGTTCAGAGACTCTCACATGGCTCGTGATAAATTTTTTTTTTTTTTTAGTAAGAATCTAAAGGCTTGTTCAGCCTCAAAATTGTTTTTTCGCGGTTTGACTTTTGATTGCTTTTTAAGTACAGTTTATTTCCTTTTTTACAAGGAAGGCAAAATACCCTGTCGAATTGGGTTAATTTTATCAAAAAACTGTCAATTATAAATAGCTCTAAAAATTTAAACAGCTTTGAAGCCATCTAATTTTCTTCCTTGAAATATAAAAGTTTTTAAAAAAACAAGTCAGTAGTTTTATTTGTTTGCTTGCGTTCTTGGATTATTTTCCAACTGTATGTTGGCTATGTAATAGTTTTTCAGTTATCATCTGGATTTCCTCTCAGAGTTCTTCTTTTTGTCCGTTCGTGTGAAAACTGCAGTTGTAATTAAATTAACCAAGCCATTCTGCTAAATTAGCAAGAAAGAGGTAGTCAACTTGGTCATAGGTTTCATCAGTGCAAAGATCATAAGATCTAAACTCCGCAAAACGATTTATGATCAGCTGAATAAATATTTTATATCAAAATTTTGGCCTTGTTTTTGTTTGTTGAAAGCCCTGATTTGTGACTTGTGGTAGATGAAATCAATTTTTACCTTCTTGATAAATTTTAACGATCAAAAAATTGGCTAGATTGCGTTATTGAGTTTTTCTCAAAATAACCTGGAGTTAAAGAAGAGGAATGAATCGCACATCGCACATCGCAACGAATCAGAGATGCTGAATCAGAGTTCAACGTCATTCTAATTTGAATGAAAAGTAATTTTTGAAGATACTTCCTCAACAAAATTTAGTGGAGGCGATCATTTGTAACAAGCGACCATTTTTTATCTCCAAATTGAAGGCGAATACTAATTCACGCACCCTATACAGCTGGTGCCGAACAGAAAAGGTTATCAAAGTAAAAAATGAAACCAGCGCTCCATTGCTGCCAAAGCATTTTTAGGAATTGTTACACCCAAACGTCTTTGTACAAAACTGCTATTTTCTTGACATTGTTTTGCGAATGCATGCGCGAAAATGACTTGATGGGGGAGACGAACCAAATTTTGACAGTTTTGGATGTTTTCATTCTAATTAGGTTATTGTAAATATGCAAGTCCGACAACGATCAGTTTATCTTCTTTTTTCTGAATGAGAGTTTTATTTTCTGACTGTAAATTCTGCATTTTGTTTTATCGCGCACCACAAGAAAATTTGAAATCGTTAGTCATTTAAAGTTAAATTTTTCACAATAAAAAATGTTTTGCTTTGAAAAATCCAATTTCCGCCTACTAGGTGGCCAAAAAACTGCAAATTCATTCCAAATATAACCACATAATCTACAAACTTATAAAAATTTCAATTTCTTGGCTGACCTTTCTCATCTTTTAAATCGTGTTTTACTCCAATCTTTGTCAAAGATCAAAATTCAAAACAAAATTTCTCTGATACCAAATTCTAATCAGCTGCAATACAAGTGTATCCAAAATTTTTTGGACGCATAAGCATAACCGTTAAAAATTCTCTGTAAAATATGCCGAAAAGCTTTCTAACTGTTTTTTCAAGCCGTTCTTCACAGACATTCAGTACGCTTCTTATAAATTTAACTCGACTGTTATACAAGTGCAAAACATAACAGTCGATTGACAATTCGTTCCCTACAGATCACCAACAAATCCTTCTTTTTTGTTCAAATACATTCTATCATCGAATTCTCTCAACAATTTTGAAGCTTTGTGTATCAAAAAACATTTTTTTGATTGACAAAATCATTAGAGTCGCAGGAGTGGTTCTCTAAAGGGTATATTTTGGATTTCATTGTTTCTCTTCAATCCTTTTCTATTTTTCGAATGCATGATTAATACTGCCAGCATGGTGTCGAAAATCCAATGAACCTTGCATATCTCTCCTCAGGAATTCGTGAAAAACACCGGAGTGTTGATTGGTGTTTCGACAATTGCAAGATTCTGATTTTTATCTGGCGCTACTATGATCTCTGACAATAAATGTGCAAGAATCGAATCTCCAGGACTTTTAGGCCTCCCGACAACCAGAATTTCGATTACTCGAAAAAAATTCAAATGTTCCAGAGATGTTGCAAAGAGACAACCTAATTATGCGATGCAACTTCAAAAGTTTTCAGTTGCTTGGTTTTTCTTTGTTTTCAATGCTTTCTTTTTCATGCAGTGCTTGCTTGAGATAAACTTTATTTTCGTCTGCACACAGTTTGTTTTTTGCAAGCAATGGAAATTTCAAATTTTCAAAATTCGTTCAATTTTTGAAGCAAACGAGACCATTAATTGAGTCTTATTGGATATTTTTCATTATCTCATTTGAGCATTTTATATAAAAAAAGTGATCCGACTAAATCTAAGATTGACTTAGTTTTATACAGTAACGGTCTCATCATTCAAAACGAACGAGCTAAAATCATCGTTATTCTATTTTCTGTAAAACAAAATGAAATTTTGAAAAGAAACATGAACAAAACCAGGAATTTTTTGCCTTGTAGCTTGCTGGAAAAACTTTTGATGTTTTTGCGATTTGATTTGGATTACAAAACATTTTGAAACTAAAAAAAAAGTTTTAAAAAATTCTAGATCTATCGAAGGTTCTTATGTCTGGGTTATCTAGATTTTTAAATTCAAGTCTCATGAAATTGAACTGAGTTTATTTTATCATTATAATTGATTTTAAAAAATTCTGGAAAACTTTCGAATTTTTGATACACCTAGTTTAAAAAAAAACTTTCAGCTCATCAATATTTGGAATAGTGTTCATTTAACATAGCGCATACTGAACTTGGTTTGATAGACAAGATGCCCAAGTTTTCGTAATGCGACAACTCGCGACAAAATACAACTCGCAATAAAAGAGAACTCGCATTAACAGGCAATTTGCAATAAACTCAACGCCGCAGTCGCACCAAGAGTTTGATCCCAACTGTTCTAACCTCATCTAATTTGATTTCAACCAATTCTGCTTTTCCTCTCAGTCGGTTCGAGTGAAAAGTAATTTTTTTCGCCTATTGAATTTTTCAAAAGTTAAAAACTTTTTATTTATTTCTTAAGACCGGATTGGCGAATGACAGATTTTCGGTTATACTCCCCAAATGATAAAAAAAATATTCCGTTACTTTTGTTACGAAAGCCGGAACAACAAGACTGCTTATATCAAGGCAAAGGCATGAATGTTCCGACTGCTTTTTTTTGGCAATTAACAGGCAATTTGCAAAAAACTCAACGCCGCAGTCGCACCAAGAGTTTGATGCCAACTGTTCTAACCTCATCTAATTTGATTTCAACCAATTCTGCTCTTCCTCTCAGTCGGTTCGAGTGATAAGTAATTTTTTTCGCCTATTGAAATTTTCAAAAGTTAAAAACTTTTTATTTATTTCTTAAGCCCTGATTGGCGAATGACAGATTGTCGGTTATACTCCCCAAATGATAAAAAACATCCCGTTACTTTTGTTACGAAAGCCGGAACAACAAGACTGCTTATATCAAGGCAAAGGCATGAATGTTCCGACTGCTTTTTTGATTAAAATTTTTTTAAAACAAGATTTTTTCGAAAGTCAACCCCCGACACGCTATATAAGTACAAAGTGATAGATTTTGCTCCTAGTAACAAATCAAATTTGGCAAATAGCATGCTTGAACCAACTTGGAACAATTTCTAAGACGGATTAAATCTCCGCTTATGCGTTAATAGTGTGAAATATATTGCTAGTTTATTGTCCAAAATTGGCGAAAATGGCAACCTTTAAACCCCCATAAGTTTACAAAAAAAAGATCGCAGAAGAAATATCTTTTCAAATTTGACCTCAGTGCAACAATACTTTTCAGAAGATATAAAAAATTCCGTCAAAAATGGCTAGTTAAAACATCGAAATTTGTCCGAAGAAAAAAAAACCACTCCGAGCACAAATATTCCGTCACTTTCTTCGAAAATCGGAACAAAAAGTGGAAGTCAATGTGGCTTCTCGAAAATTAAAGTGATTTTTACGTAAAAATTCAGGTTTTTTATCCCGAGCGTGAAATCAAGCTTGAAAAATGAAA
Source organism: Symsagittifera roscoffensis (assembly GCF_963678635.1). Classification (NCBI taxonomy): domain Eukaryota; kingdom Metazoa; phylum Xenacoelomorpha; order Acoela; family Convolutidae; genus Symsagittifera; species Symsagittifera roscoffensis. The sequence goes on from NC_087068.1 coordinate 17,043,784, forward strand.
AAAAATGCCTTTTAAATAAAAATTAAAACCGCATTTGGGATCCCTTTTATGAAATTTATGTGAATAATACGGCGAAGAAATAAAAAAAGCTACTTTGACGCTAAATTTAGTAAATATGCTTCTTTTCCATTTTACTATCTTGCATTTCCTAGTAATTTTGATCCAATTTCAAATTTTAAAATTTTTCAATTTCATTTTTCATCATTTAGGAGAGGGGTGGGGGATATTACCGAAAAGACCCCACATTGGTACACCTGGATCATTTTTAATTCACTGATTATTTTCACTTGTGAGCTAAACGTTAAGAAGCAGTTCTGTTGCATATGTTTGATTGACAGGTGTGTGATTGGAAGAATGTGAGCAGACGTTACAAGGACATGCACCAGATTGACCTTGAGGAGTTAGAGAAGACCAGAAACAAGTCGGCCGAGGCAAGTGCCTAGATTTTACAATGCGCATTATCCCATTCCACTGCCTTGATTTGACGCCATGTTTATTTTTAAATTTTGATTCATGGTTTGATTTTGATGAAATGTTTTAAGGACGAAACTATACCACATGCAAACAGCTGGTCATTTTTGGATGAATTAATCTTTAAAAACTATCCAAAACTATGCAAGCTTCAAAAAATTCAATCAAATTGGTTTGAAATTTGTCAACTCAAAAACATGAGCCAAAGCAGTAAATATAGATTTCATTTAAGGAACCCGGGAAAATGAACATTATGTCTCCGATGTCGGGCAAAACAGCGGACGAGCAGTAATCAACTTACTTCAACAGATTTGAGAAGCGAAGCGCATTTTTCGATGAATTGTCGAGTACGAATCCGGCGAATTGAGCAACTGAAGATAAAGAAAATTGTACTTTTGGCGCCCGAGTTTGAAGAAACTGGTCACTGTCTCCAATTATACCTTGTTGAATAAATAGTGTCAATAGGAATCAATAAGTGAACTGTCCATCTCCCCTATTATTTTTAACTTACTACCGATTGCGATTGATTGGCACTGGTCTCTAAATCATCGATACTTGATAATTTATTTTCTGGGATTTATTGGTTATTCCTCATTTCAAGTTCAATTAGGGCCTGTTTAAAAAAACGGTTTTGAAACAAAAAATATATTAAAAAGTAATGAACATCAATGCATTAATCTATATAATACAGCGATAAGTGACATAATTTCAACATCTCTTATCGATAAAGTAGCGGAAAATGATGACAAAAAATAAAAACATCAAAAGTTGCATTACTTGATTCAATTATAATTACAATTTTTATTCATATTATCAATCTTTTCATGAGCCAATCGGTCTTCATCTTCGAAGAGAAATTTGACATACCTGATTTGTTACCATTAAATTTGTCGAATTTTACCATTTATGATCGAATCTATGTAGATATCTGTAACATTTGTACATAGATACATAGATAAAACTCTGAACAAACTGTGTTTTTATTTTGATAGTGTTCATGTATTCAAAAGAGTTTATTTATCTTGAATTATGGAATGCGGATGATGATTGGATTTGATGGTCTTTTGGAGTAGTTTTTTGTCTGAAGGGCAAAAGACAAATGTCGATTAATTTGATGACCAGTAAAGACATTCGCGAGAAGTTCTCGAGGCCAGTGATCTCATTTGCGTCAGACAAATCTGAAAAAAAAAATCAAATTAATAGAAAAAAACCACGCCACTACCTTTGGAAACCTACAACTTTGTAATCTATAGAGGCTAGAGCAAACTTTTTATAAATATACAAAAATCACAAGTAGTGGTAATAATATACAAAAATCTAATTAGCTTTTACCAGTTATGACGCAGTCTGAAATGTTTTCCGCGCAAATTTTGGTACTCTACAAATATCCTAGAGGATAGAGCATGGTATCAAATTTCAGTCTTTCAGTGGTGATGTCGATTTAAAAAAAACGATTCGAAAAAAGTCTCTCAGTTTTTGTAACTCAGAGATAATTAAGTCAGGGAAGTAAACAGCAATGTAATAAGTCTTTCTTTTTCAAAGGAAATTTAATTGGAATACTGCAATTTTTGAGCATTTTGAATTCCTTACATGAAACATTTGAGCCTGATAAGTGGCTTATAAAAACCAAAAAACAGTTCAACACGAAATAGCAATTGCATTTTCCCAACGTTTTTTTTATATTACGCTAATTTTTCTAATTAAAATAATTTTAAATTACATTACTACCACATTCAAGATTACCAAGAAAAGGGTTCACCGTGTTAGGTTGTGTATTTTTGTTTTTTCAGATTCAATTTTTTTATCATCAAAAGTATCGGTTTTGGCGTTTTGCTAATTTTTTTGGTTCAATTTTCGAAAAAAAGTTATCGAATGTTAGAAAAGTCAGTATAGATACTAAATTTTTTTTGTATAAACTCGAACTTTTCAACTGAGTATTGATTTTTCAAACTATTAAGCCAAAATTTCAAAAAAAAACACTTAAAACCGTAAATTTAAGTTAGCACCAACACAAAACAAATGAGAATAGCGTTGAACGATGAGCAACAGCTTTTGAGAAAAATAGTGTTGCAATAACAAACAAACAACTCTAAAAACTAAATAAAATGAGGGATATTCGATGGTTGCGCAAGTCGTGTTCTGATTTCAGATTGAAACAGAAACATGAATAATTTGATTGTGCTCACAAAGTGTGACGCCGCCACCACCACAAAATAAATGTTTTTATCCCTTTGCAAAAGGAAGGGAAATGCTTTTGGAATAATTCGTATAACCTTTTAAGCATTGAGAAATGAAGCGACTATTCTCATTCAAAGCGAATAATAACGATTCCTCTTTGTAAAATACGAGCATACGAAAAATTCTTCTAGTGAGATACGAATGCACGAATAATATTCACGAAAGAATACGAAGTTAAAAAGTAACTTCACGTTTGATACAAAAAAATGGGAGATTTTCCATTTGAGTATAAATAGAAGCTAAAGACTATTGAAATTTATTCCAACAAAATCTCACAAAAAACCAACACCACTCTCTTCAACCACCCCAACCATTCTCTATAAAATATTATCCATTCTCAGTAAAAATACCTCTAATCTCCCCCTTAAAATAAATATTGAGTCAAAGGCAACTTGCAGTAAATTGATACTAAGTTTTTTTTCTAATAAAATATTTTTCAGCGAATTTTAGATTTACTTTCTAAGATAGAAAATAGAAAGGTTACTGTATTTCAAGCAAGCGTTTTGTCCGGCGTACAAAGTATTGCTAGCGTAATAGTAGCACCGTACGATCAACGCACAGAAAGATTAGACTGTGTTTTTTACGTTTCAAAAATTATGCGTTATTTTAACACATTTTTGCAATTGTTTTTTTTCTCAAAGAGAAATTTAAAAGTTGATCATATCTCCTACAGGTAAGCTAAGCGTAGTCAACAGACAGTTGGAAAAGAATCAATGAACGCAAAAAAAACATCAAAAAATGACTTCTTATGAAAAAAAACGTAATTTTCGTAAATTCGAACAAAAATATAGCCGTAAAAATTTATGGATTTCGAGAGCGAAAAGTAATTGCATTTTTGATAAAAGTAACCCAATTTGAGGAAACTGGAATTTTAGAAAAAGTTATCTTCTAGCGAATGATCTACAATTAAACTCACAACAAAATCAGTACGATCTATAAAAGCGTCTGAACTAATTTATCAACCCTTAAAAAGAAACTACTAAGCTACAGCTTAAGAAACTGAAAAACTGTTCGTTCAGCTGTCAAAAAATTATACTTTGAGGAGTGAGCCATTACTCAAGCTAATCTCAGAAGCAAAAACATCGAGCCGCTTTTTCTTGGCTTTTTCGTCTTGAGAACCTTAAATTTTTGAAAAATCTCCCAAATCATACCTACAATTCTTTTTAAAAGACATATCATGCGATAAGTATTTAAGGCATCTAATTTTGCGTGAAAATTAAGGACATCCAAATGCAAACTTGCGTCCAACATTTAGCAGTCGGAACGGACGTATTTTTTTCCAATAAGAACCTAATCGAGAGGCAGAATGTTTATTGTTTTGATTTTTCCAGACTTGCAGTGGATATATGCAAAAAATCAAACAAAAATACAGCTCTGAAACTTACCATTTAAGCAGTAAAAATTGCTAATAAGGGATAAAATGAAAATTCATTTCTATTTCATGACTAATTCATCGCTAACCCATCGCTAAAAAAATCATCCCTAAATCAGCCCTAATTCAGCACTAACAGTTGCTATTATGGCGAAAAAATTAAAATTCATCGCTAGTTCATCGCTAAAATTTTCGGATTTTCCAGCTATGAATCATTGCTAATTCAGCGCTGAAATTTTCTATTTGGGTAATTATTTAGTGCTAAATTACCGATGGTGAGCACTGTTTTTTCAATTTTCCATCGCTAACTCTCAATAGGAACTCGAATAACCTATTCAAATACAAATTGAAATATTTAATTATAAAATTGATATTTTCGCTTTAAAAAAGACTCACCTGTTAGACATGGTTTTCGTTTTGCCCTTATACACTTGTGAATTTGTCTGTCGGACTGAAGTCGGGACTGTACATATTGGCTCTAGCGTACACTCCACCTCTCGGCTGCTGCATCGAGGCCGAACTGGACTCGGAGTCGAAAGACGACGTCTGTAGTGCCACCGGCTGGTTAGTGTGTTGCTGAATAAATGCCGAAGCCGACATTGGAATGCCTCCCGGTGTTACTATATGCTGCCCGGGATGTGCTCTCTTCGGCGGCGCCGGCGGTGTCACCCGGTTGGCGCCGGGTCGGTTTGACGTCGTCCCGTAGAGAGTCTCAGCGGGGTTTCCGGTGGCTCCGCCAGGAGTCGACAGTCCTAACTGGCTTTGCTGGCGTGGAAGGGAGCACATTCCTTGCATAACAGATGACTGTGGAATTGATGACAAATTAACATTAAGATGATTTGCAGTAGATGCGGATTTTGAGAGTGGAATGATTTCTCCTGTTACCGCGTCGGCCATGCCGTGGAAATAGGCCGGGTTTACTGTCTGTTTGGCGGCAAGAAGGGGTGTTTGATGTATCGCCCCGTCCCCAAGCCCATTTAGCCCTGTTGTCGTTACGTATGTGGGTCCTAGAACTCTTCCTCCGACCGGGAGGGTTTTGGGCGCCTCGAAGGTTTCGGCACCAGAGGCATGTTGCTGCTGCTGTTGTTGTTGTTGTTGTTTACTGGAAAGTGCCTCCTAAATAGAATGACTCAAATAGGTCGCGAAAAACTTTCAATTGCCTTATTTTGCCACCTTTTTGTTGTGAGCGCATGCTTTGAGTGCATTATATTATTTTCATTTTTCAGTTAAATCATTTGTACAAAAAGCAAATCATAGATTTTTGCAAGCTGAAAATTTGAACTGTTTTCTTCAATTTTCTTTTGCAAGAAGCTGGAATTTTTTTGTCCTGGTAGTCATTTTATTGTATTTTTGTTAGCTTAGCGCTTTCAAACAAATCAGTTCACAGTTTTTTCTGTATTATGTAAAGGTCACAATTCCGTTTGCACCGTAAATTTGGTTCCAATTTTGACTTTTTATGGGTTCATTTACACCTGATTCCAGAGCATATAAGGTTATCACAAGGCACCTAAAAAATATAACTCATAACATTTGATTAATGACTTATAAAGTAATTTGCAAAGCAAAAAAGAACATTTGAAAAACCCGCAGCCCATCATTTGAACACCCCGACCTCTCATCAGTATTAATATTTTTGCTAATTTAGTTAGACTTTTCAGCAATTTGAAGCAACTAATTCAGTGCTAGGACAACATTTAGCGAAGTTTTTAATTTTTGATTAACGGGTCTTTTTGGTTACAGTTGTACATCCTAAATGATGAAAATTGAAGATGAAACTGTTTATAACAAAAAAGGATCGTTATCACTAAAAAATGCTAGCTGTCAATATGGCGCAGGCCAAAACAAAAGCGGTTCGAATTCAGCATGAAACAAGTTCTTATCCCTTTTTTTGCACTTTTCTTTACATAAATTTCACATAAATGAGTCCATATGCGCTCTAATTGATATTTAAATCCCATTTTTGTTATTTTTGAGTTGATTCAAGGCTCTAAGGATCAGCCGTGCATTTCTCAGTTATATTGATTCAATTTTAATTTTTTTCATCATTTGGTGGGGTTATAACTTTTTTTTCATCATTTTGGGGGTTATAACCAAAAAAACCCGATTCACTACAATGCAACTTTTTTTTAAATATCAGAATGCAGTGGTTTCGGTCAGCGTTTCATTATTTGCGGGAGCAAGTTTTTAAGACCAAAACTTTATCGAGCAGCAAAGAAGTTTTGGTTTAAGCCATGGAAGAGGAAAACTAGCGTTATAAACAGTTATTTTTACATAAAGTGAAGCCGTTATAACATTGTTGACCAGCAAAACAAAAATAACTGTTTGCATAAATTTTAGATAAAATCTGAAGCATTTGATAGCATTCAAATTTTGCGTTTTTTTATTTCATCCACTTTTACTATATAATTGAGCCTTTTTGTTCTGCTGCTTTTAGCACTGTCATTTATGCTACTTTAATGCGAAGAATGAAATAGAGAAAGAATTACGAAGTTGAATCAGAGTATATAGGCTCTTGCAAAAAAATTCAAAAGCAAAAAAATTCTGTCTACCTTCGCTATTTTTTCACGACTTCATGAGGAATATGGCGCTTGAGCTTTGAATAGCTTCCCTTAGCAAAAATTAATTGAATAAGCTCTGACAGGGGTGGATCTAGGATTTTCTCGAGGGGGGGTGGATTTTCAAAAAAGTTTGTCGACCTTTTTTTTAGGTCGACCGAATTGATTTTTCGATCTCTCCCTATGCACGGTTTAGTCCCTGTTTTGGCCAAATTTTCTGCGCTGCAGGCAAAATGTTGAAAAACAGTCCAAAAAAGGCGTTTTTAGGCACTTTTTGGAAAACTTTGACCAAAAAATCGCGTTTTTTCGGCACGCGCTCCCCCCTTAAAATTAGTATATATTGGCGCCAAAGGCGCCTTTAGAAAAATTATAGGGTCGGTCGACCAAAAATGGGTTTCTTAAAAAGTACCAAAGCGGGACCCTTTGGGTCGGCAGGGGGTCGAATCCCGGAATAAAAGAGTGCGTCCGCCCCACCCCCCCTCCCTAAACCCGCCCCTGAGCTCTGATTAAACTTTGTCAGACAAAATAATATACATATAAGTGGCAGCATGGGTTATATCAGTTCAGTTCAAAGGTCATACTCGGCCACCATCATTTGTCGCGTTACTTGTAACTTACACTATCTAGTTCGTCCTGAAATGAAGATCAAGGTCAACTAATGTTACAGAACAGATAAGACGTGAACATCTAAATACGTCGAACTGAAGTTAAATGTCAAAAAGTTACGCTAACGGATGCTGAAACTAAAACGAAAACTGAAAATCTGAAAATAGACAAGAAAGTGATTTAGGAGAGCTAAGTGATTTTAATGATAATGCAATAGTTTTTTTTCATCCTGAAGTTACTTGTATGAAGTTTTTAAAAACCGAACGTTTACGAAAAGCAACGTCGATACTTATACATTCAAAGCACAGAACTAACAGATTTTTTCTAATGAAAACAACTTGTCTTTTCTTAATAACTTTCGGAGTGATATCTTCTTACGTCTTAATTTTGAAATTCTATATGCTGTAAATTCAGGTCTTTACATTTGTAAGATTCAGTTGTAAGATTGTAAGAAAATTTGTAAGATTCAGGTCCTTACATTACTGCTAGTTTCAACAAAACCTTTCGACAACTGTTTTTGTGACTTATGATAAACATTTTTAAAAAATTACAATGAAAAATTTAAACTTGTGTCAAAAACATTTTATTTTAACATTTAATATATAATAAAATATTCACAAAGAGATGGCGGAGGTAAATTTCGAATTTACAACCACATTGTTCATTTCTTCAAGATTAAGTTTAACATATAGGGTTTAGGATAAATTTTTGAATTTTGAAGTAAAAGTTTTAGCAAATTTTACCTCACAATGTTGATAGCAAGCTATATGTTTTCAGTTTTTTTTACATCCTTGATAAAAAGTAAATCAGCAATTGAAAGCTTGCAAACTGAAGGAATTTTCATTCAGATGCATATATTGTTTTTTTTTCTTAGCACATCAATTATCAGCGCCCAACTTCAAAAAAAGCTCAGCAGCCAATGTCTTGTTTCCTTTCTTAATCACAGATTTCATTGAGTCGCAAAAAGACAATTTATTTCTTACAAAAATTCGAGTTCACTAAAAAATTTGTAAAATAAAATTTACTACTACCCCAGATACCATCGGTGAATTATAATTTTTGTTTTGCGATTTCAAAAATTGTTTCAGAAGTAAACTCAAACTTCAAGCCGAACTTTTTGTGGTAAAGTTTCAAAGTAAACTCAAACTTCAAGTCGAGCTTTTTTTGTTAATCATAATTTCTGGTTCAAAATATTTAAAAATTACATCTTTCACATTTTACATGTTTTAAACCTTCACAATGGAACATTTATATAAACACACTTAAACTGGTTTTGTATATCAAATTTTATGCAGACTAAATAAAGATTTTATACAAAACATATACAAATTATATTTAGTTTTGATACAGACACTACCCGCACTGGAGTTTCTTGAATAATAGTCAGTATCCATAAAACTACAAAGGTAAAAGATTAGAATCCATTAAAAAAGATTATAATGCTAATATTTTTTATGCCATTATTATCCATTATAATCGATTATAATGGAACTTTTGAGAGGTTAATTAATCATGAAACTTACAACTTTTTTCAAAGTTGTTTTATTTCCTGTTTAGTGCAGTTGCTACGTATTACGTTTCATGAAATGTTATATTTACATTTCACATTAAAATTTATTTTTTGTTGTCTCTACTTTTTCAAATCATCTCATTTTACATCCCTTTTAACTTACCCCCACTTTACTCCCCCCCCTCGTTTACGCCCCTCCCTGCAAGTTTACCACAAGCGCCATTTGCATTCCCTTATGACTGAACATGGGTGACTTTTTATTGGTAGACTTAGGGGAAGGGGTTAATGATTGTTCCTTTGTTACAGCTAATTCTACTTAGTTACAGATAAAAATAAGTTTAAGAAGTGAATTAATCTCAAAGTTAAAACATTAAATAGTGAGAGAGCATTCTCTTTGCCGGAGTGAATGAACATAACAAGGTCAAATCTAAACTAACCAGTTAAAGTAATTTAAGACTAATTAAATTAAATAAGAAAGAATGGTATGATTCGCAACATTCCCTTTAGTGGGAAAAAAAATAAACTACTATACGCTACAATACGTAACAGGATAACTGACCCTTTTCTCCCCCTTAAGGAGTCCACCAAGGGATTGAAAAAAAATTAAGTACTGCCCAATACAACAGTGAAATTTTAATGCTCCGAAGGAGTGACTGATTAGAAAGAGGAATAGCACAATTCATGATTCCGGCGGATTATAATCAATGACTACAAAAAGTAGATAGATTCTAACTGCACTGTAATGAAGTACTAATAAAATTATTAAAGTCTAAATGCGAGTTTTTGTTTTAGTTTAACTGTCCCCTTCCATAAATTTCTTTAACTCCGCGTTGAATATTTCATTATTCAAGTCTATATAGTTGTCAAAACTATTCACAGCGTCTCTCAGGGATTCATCAGTGGAGATAATAGAGATTTGTTTGAGGATGAGGAGATCGCTGAGCCGGATGTACCTTCTTCCGATTGGATGTCAAAAATAGGAGTTTGGATATCCGAGGGATTCTTTGTAATGATTTGTGTGAAGGAGCCCGAACTGTCGTTTTTGTCCAGAGGTATTGGGTTTTTCGCGGAGCCTGGTTGGTTTTCGTTCTCATCTATAATATCTATGTACAACCTTTAACCATAGAATTGGGGAGGTCCAACATTTCGACTCGAACGTCTTAATTTAAAATCATTACCAGTGATAATGGTCTCCTTTGGATGCCTTTCCTCAGTAATCGCGTTTTCATCAGAGGAGTCTTCTATCTCGAAAACTGGAAATTCGACAGGATTTTCTCCCTCCGATTCCTTCGTTGTATCCAACGGAGCGTTTGGGCCTTCCGATGTTGCTGTAGTAGAAGGTTTGCTAGGTGAGTGTGAAGTACTTTGGGCTGCTGGTTTTATACTGATTGGACATTCCGCTGAGTCCATCGAAGATTTTATATTAGTTTGATATGTTTGAGGATCTAATGATGAGGTAGGTTCTTCGTTAAAAATGGGGTTATCCGAAATGAAACGTTCTCTTATCATTTTCCTGCATGGAAAACCACCCGCGATCCACTCCCAATCACTAATGTCAGATGTATCCGACGGAATGAACATGGATTCGTCACCTGCTAGATATCAAGTGTTAAAAGTCGAGACTTTATTTCGGGTTCGTTTTGGCTTGTTGGATTTAGTTGGTTGATTTATCCCTCTAGACCTAGTGGTGACCGGAGTAGGCAGCTCTATTTGTCGTCTCGTTTTAGGGCCTAGTTTCCGCGTCTGTTGGGGCTTTGTTTTGTTAGTCTTTCTTGGACCTACTTATAAATCAGTGTTAATAAAAGAAGGGAAACAAATATTTCCTTTGAATGAACGGATTGTACAAGATTTAGACTTTGGGATGGCGATGTCCGATTTTCTAATGATTTTTCCGTCGGATAGTTCAACCGTAGATTTTGTTGAGTTTAATTTTTTCTGACCCAGCTGTTTATAGAAGGGATTTCCGTTTATACTTCCATTCGTCTTTCGGAGTAAATTAGCTTTTAGTGGGCTGTTTAGAGAAACTCGGGAAGATGAAGGTTTTGAAGCTGTAGGGTGGTCTGAATCGTAACCTTTCTCAAGTGGTGACTGGTTCTTCTTTGGTACTAGACAGTCTTTGTGCCCGTCTTCTATCCAATCGTCCGCGTTCCAGTCAAGATCGACTTCCCTTTGTCTAAAAATCCACCGGATAATTTACTAGATGCCAATTGTTTCCAGATCGTGTTCGGTTTTCTATTAAAATGTATTTCGAACGGTGAACATTTTATTTTTGATTGAAAGGAAGATCGTAAGTTCCAAATGATTTTCGAGATAGCAAATTGTAATGTAGGTTTTTGTTGTTCTTGTGACATTGCTAATAATTTAATTTTTACAGTATGAACAAGTTTTTCTACAAGGCCGTTAGAGCGATGGTCCCCAACTGTACAAAATATTAATTTGATATTAGTAGAATTACAAAATAGTTTAAAATCCTGACTAGTAAAACAGGATGCGTGGTCGACATGAATAGAATTAGAAATCCCATGGAGGTAAAAATAATCTTGAAAAAATTCGATTACCGTGTTTGATGACGTTGAAGATGTAATTTTAGCTGATGGAAATTTTGAGAAACGGTCTATACATCATAAAATGTATTTATTCTTTCCCCAGGTGTTATCTAATGGGCCGGCGAAATCGAGGTTAAGTTCCTCATTAGGTTCGGATAAAACGGGAAGTTCGCTAATTTGTGTGGTAGGTACAATGCTTTTTATATTCTTACCAGTTTGGGTGCATTGGGTACAGTTAATCCCATGGAAGTAGATCTGCCGGTTAATGTGAGGCCACCAAATATATTGTGCTAAGTATTTCATACCGAATTGGCCAGGGTGGGATTCGTGTAAAGTTTTTAAAACGGCGTTTCGAAGTGTAAAAGAAATAACCAATTTTCCATCCATATATAATAATCCGTCAGATTCATGAAGGTCTTTCGAAAATTGGTACAGGTAACGGGAATTTGCATTGATGCTTTTTACTTTGTTCTGAAGAGCTTTCACATTTGGGTTTAACATTTTGTCGTTTTTCGTTAGTAATGCGACCATTTTTGCGTTCAATAACGTGTTTAGATCCAAAGGTCTTTCAGGTAACTTGAGATTTTCTCGATATTTTTTTACTAATTTTTTGTGTTCAGAAGAAATTTGGAAATCGATTGAGACCTGTATTCCGGAGGTGGAAGGATTAACTACAATTTGGTTATTAGACATATTTACACAATTTTTAAGTTTAAAATCCGAAGGAATACTAATTAAACTACTATTAAGAATTAAGAAATATATAAAGGCTGATTTTGATAAAAAGATTTTAGTAGGATCAAGGTTTGAAAAGTCCGAGGGAATGCATTTAGAGTTACAAAGTTCTGTTCTATAATGTTTTTGATTGCAAATTGGAATGGAAGAATTAATGAAATTCATTGCTGTAATTATTACGTGATTGCGTAATCTCGTGTAATTGGAATTTTCCAATATTGAACTAACTGATTTACATAATGAATTGTCGTTATCCAACGGATTGAGTGCGTTGTAAATTTTTTTGGTAGTTGCTACTACGAATTCTTCATCGTAATGTGATGGGGGGATTGCTTTTCCCGAAGGAGATCTTGAAATAAGGTCAGTAAAACCCATGTCTTTTCCCGCTAAATGCTTTATAGTAAAATTAAATGGTAGAAGACAATCTACCCATCTTGTCAATCGGCTATGATACATTTTGTTTCCGTGATTAGGTGACAAAGCGGAAAATAGAGCTTTGTGGTCGGTAATAATTTCAAATTCTGAGCCGTAGAGATAGTTTTCGTAATGTTCTACCGCTCATACAACTCCTAATAACTCTAATTCGTTTGTTGAATATTTGGATTCGTGGGGATTTGAAAATCTTGAAGCAATCGATACTATTTTCCAGTCGTTCCCGTGGAGTTGTTCGAGGGATGCACCGAACCCGTTATGTGAAGCGTCGATTTTCACTCTCGTGATTCTTTTAACGTCGAAGTGAGTGTTTTGTGTAAGATTGACTAGTTCTAGTTTTATCTTATCGAACTCTTTTGTATGATCTTCATTCCAAAGGAAAATCGACTTCTTGTTTAAAAGAGGTCTTAGCGGGCTTCCGAGGGATGCTAGTAATGGTACAAATTTGATGTACTGATTAGTTGACGCGAAGAATGATCTAAATTCCTTTAGATTTTTTGGAATTGGGATATCTTTAATCGCTTTGGTTTTATCGATTAGTGGAGCGATTCCAGATTTCGATATTTTAAAACCAATTCATTCGATTTCTTTTTGGAAAATTTAGCATTTCGATCATTTAACTGCAAAATTGTAACTGTCTAACGTTGATAAAATTTTGTGAACAATTTTCTTGTGGTAAATAAAACTTCCTTTGGAAGCGACTAAAATGTCGTCTAGGTAACAATTGGTAAAAGGAATATTTCCCAGTGTCGAGTCCATGGATCTTTGCAATTCATTGGGCATATCGTCGAGTCCATAAAAACCGGTTAAGAATTGATATGTGCCCGTTATATCTTCGCCTACTAGGCTAAAATTGCATTGACTGCTAGTAAAATTGTCTAACGAAAGTTGACTATATGCATTCTTTAGATCTAGATTGGTGAACCACACTTCTCCGGTGGAATTGTTGGAAATTTGAGCCGCTACATTGTCCACTAATTCATGTATGTTGGGCATCTGGTATTTGTTCTTGTAAATTTGTTTGTTGATAAATTTTGAATCTAGGGCTAAGTTTATTGATTTGTCCTTTTTACAAGTGATAACTATCGGGCTAATAATTCTGTCATCGTCGCAATTTTCTAATTTTTTGATATGTCCTTCGGATTTGAGTCTGAAAAATTTTGCTATTACTGAATCCAGTAAATGTAATGGGACTCACCTGCCTTTTAGTTGAATTGGCTTTAGTGGTTCGTGAAAGTGTGTTATTTTTGTTTGATTTTTTATTTTTCCAATCCAAAGGAATTGTTTGAAAGTGTTGGAAATCATGTCTATTTCATTCTCTTTGTCAGGTGATGTAATTAAATTGATAGCAATACAAGTTTTCTTGTTTATGTGTAGCGGGTAATATTTCTGTGAAACTTCGATTCCCACTTTGGCAAATTGTTTTCCTCAAGATGTTTCTTTCATGTCCTTTTGTTAGGAAGAAGTGGCATTCCTTATGAGACCATCCATTTGAGCAAATGGGAACAATTACTTTTCCAGTGATTTTTATTGCATTGTTCGTAAATCCGCATTAAAGTTCTTTAGTCGCTTGATCCACTGGATATATCTTCACATAAGGATCTCGTAACTTCAACTCGTGTAGGACGTTTTATTTAAGGAAACTCACGGGGCTAGCTGAATCCACCTGTATATTGAGAATTACTTAGTTTTCGTTTCCTAGGCCGATGTTTAAAAGTTTCTTCAATTCCTTTCCTTGATCGACGTAGATAGTTGTTACGTTTAATACAGAGTAATCATCGTTATCGCTCTGTCCGGACTCCGACCATGCGTTGATTACTCCACAGCATTCTCTATTAGCGCGGTCGTTATTTACATCCGGATGTTTCGAAGGATAATTACAATCTGTATTATTTACACTTTGACTATCTACAATATTTACATTTTTACGGCGTGATTTACAGAGTCTAGTAAAATATCCTCAATATTTACAAGTCGTACAGGTCGTATCTTTTGCGGGGCAAACTGCCAGATGTCCTATGGTGAAATTTCCGCCGCATTTCATACACGTGTTGTTCCTTTCGATATTTAGGGTGGGTTCTCTTTTTACATTAAAATGATTAAAAAATTTACTGGAAGGGTATCCGTTGGATTTAAAAGTACTCGTCATTTTAATGTGGTTTGATATTCCTTTTTCATCGATCAAGGCCACATTTAAAGCTTCTAGAGGGGTAGAGTTTCCGTCAGAAGTTTCTGTTGGATGTCCGAGTTCTTCATATCATTGATAAATATATCTCAAATCCACTCAACTTCTCCAGTGGAAATGTCACATCTTTTTGCCATTTCTGCGAGTGCCCCCAGAATTGTTCTAGCAATTCTCGGTTTCTCTGTTTTCTATTCAACAGCTTGTGTCTTTCGAAGGTTATGTTTGTCTTTCTCACAAAGGCTATAGACAAATTTTCCCAAAATTCTTTGAAAGAAACTTGCAGAACTTTAACTCTCGTGTTTTTTTTTGGCCGAATATTTTTTTTCCTTCGTTTCCGAGGGCCAAATAAAATATGGACCTGAGTTCTTTAACCACCTCTTCTAGTCTCATGCCGTTGAATTTCTTAGTTTCTGATTTTATTGAGGCCGTTTTTTCATCATCGTACCCCTTTCGCTCACGGATATTCCTCTCAATGCAGATATTTTTTGAGAATCAGATTCGTTTTCCGGAGGATTTTCTAGTGTTGGAGGGAGTGGGTGATATCGTTCCGTTAGATTCAAGAGATTTTCGATATCGATGTTTTCCTTTGCGATTATTGCTAGTTGGAATAAGTCGCTCCACTCTTCCCAAGGAATTGGTGGGTCCACCGTGTGGTTTTGCCACAATGAAGGTATACTTCTCACGTTTGGTTCGTTACTGTCTGACTGCGCCATGATAAAATGTTCCTTTGTTACAGCTAATTCTACTTAGTTACAGATAAAATAAGTTTAAGAAGTGAATTAATCTCAAAGTTAAAACATTAAATAGTGAGAGAGAATTCTCTCCGCCGGAGAGAATGAACATAACAAGGTCAAATCTAAACTAACCAGTTAAAGTAATTTAAGACAAATTAAATGAAATAAGAAAGAATGGTATGATTTGCAACAACAGCCCCCTCCAGTTATATCCCCCCAGTTTACCCCCCCCCCCCCGCCACTTAGGACTCTCCACTCATTTTAGTACCCTCGATTACGAATAATCAGGATAGTACCCGTATTGATGGTATTGATGCCCGTACCCGCACCCGTACTTTTACCCCGGGCGGGGGGGGGGGGGGGGGGGTTTGGGAGTGGCGCGAGAGGGGTGTCGAAACCTGGGGGGTGTTGGGGGTGAGTAGGGGGGGGGGGGGGGTGTGTAGCTAAAGTGATGGTGGTAGGGTAGGTGGTGGGAGTAAAATGTGGAGGGAAACATTAGGGGCGGGTGGTGGTAAACTTGGAGTGGGCGAGGGGTGTTTTAGGAGAGACAATCTTTTTTGAGTTTTTTAGGGATGAACAGGTTTGTTCGTGTTCTAAATTTGCAGGACGTTGATTTTATAACAACTTTTACGATCCAAATGTCTCAAGAGTTGAATTAGCTGTAAATAATTTCTGCAGAAAATAATCGATTAAATTGGAATTTTTTATGTATTGAAAAATATCGATTATAATCCCCTAAAAATCCATTTTCATGGTTGGATGGGTCAAGAAAATCGATTATATGGGTTAAATTTTTGCCGATATAATCCATTATAATAGATTATTTCCCATGAAACTCCATTGCGGGTCTATTCAGACTATAAGAAAATTACACTACACAATATTTTAAGAAAAAAATTACTCAAAGTATAATCTATAAAATCCTTTTTTCCACATGTAGTTAAAAAGATATATCACGTCCGTGAAATTTAGTTTTTTTTTCGTCGGCGGAGATCACAGAGTTAAATCAATTAAGATTTTGATAAAAAAAGTTGTCTACGCAAAACCCAGTCATATGACTAGTAATGACCAATTTCAAAAAAACTTTCAAGGCAATGTGTCCCAAAAGATTGGCATTGAAAGTTTTCTTGATTAATTTTTTCCAAGATTGGGTTCAAAATCTGATTCAACCTTTTTAAAATGTTTTTGTTTGATCAATTTGTGGCCTAAATTTGATTAATTTATACTATTTTGATGTGTTTTCTAATTCTTTTATTTCTAAATTTTTTTTGAAGCATGATTTTATGATACCTTTCCAAAATTTTGTGCTCATATTCTGAATTATTTTGTTGTTTATTGTTCAATTTCCATCCACTTTTGTCACTGTGGGACATTGTCTCACAGCTTGAAAACTTTTTTATAATCCATTTTCTCGATCTGTTTCAAATAGAGTATCAGTTTTTCAACATCATAGCTAAACTTATTGCTGAGATATCTTATTTGAACACAAGTGCGTATATGACCAAATGGTACAGTGCTGATTCAAATCATCTGAAAAAAAATTTGAAAATTGAATTTTTTTTCTCAATTTGTGTTGAAGACAGACAAAAAGTGATGCGAGCAAAAGTTGTTTAAAATGTTATACCAGAATTAAACTGATGCAATTTTTTTCAACTAAAAGACTACGCTAAAACTACCGAATTAATTTATGAGCAAATTATAGTCAAGTGACCTTCGAAGTCCAGCCTTTTGTTGAAATTAATGCCAAAGAGAGTAGTCTAACTTTGACCTTTGTTTTAGTTCATGTCTGTTTAAACTAAACCATGACGCCAGTTCCGGATCATGCTTCACTTCTTTTTTGATAAATGAAGCTCTATTAACTTCCACAGGCAAGAAATGCAGTATTCGCATTGCAAAAACTTAACTCAAAATAATCTATATCGCATTCAAGCTGATGATAGTTTTGAAAACATGAATTGATCAAATAGAAAAAAATCTATAGAAAAAAATATACTGAAAATAGTTTTTCTAATTATAATGGCGAGTAAAACTCATTCTCCTTTTGCAAAAAATTGTCAAAAAATCGATACGTTTGCGTGATATATGTTATCAAAGACCTTTTAATTACGAATTTAAATAAGTTTAAAGTTACTAGGTAACTGCTACTTTAAAACACATGGAAGCAACCCTGAAAACAAACCAGAGCTTTCGTTCGTAATCATCTAGCGTTATGCAAAAACTGCTGCACGTTAGGCTCATTTATCTTTCAAAAATGTTAATCTTGAGTCTTGATCTTACTCTTCAGCAATGGGGGGTACTTACAATAATGATGCTTTAGTACCTGTGTTTTGTGACGCCACTGATTGGCCAGTTTCTTGGCCAGTTTGATCTGCTTCTCTCGCTTCTCCTGCTGCTTCTTGTAGGCTATCTCCAGGAACACTACAGGGATCCCCAGGACTATCCCGAATGCCACCAGGATGAACACTCCTGCCATGTTGTTCAGACCTGCAAACACAGATGTGGAAGTCAGTTTATAACTGATTAGGTCCACAATTCTACTAATATAAAATTAATTATGATATGTGATTTCTTTAATTTACCCCTCCCCCACCCCCCTATAGTACCTAGTAACGAATTGCCACCCCTATATAGAACTAATGGAACGGTTAAGCATGTGTAAATTTTGTATCTATTTACTAATCAAACAGATCCAATAAATATAAATAAAATTTTTATGAGATAATGCATTTGACAGTTATCGGCGATTTACTTTTTCGAATAAGGAATTTCTTTTTATGGTCCGCATTTTTATCATTTGTTTTTCCACGTTTTTTTAACATTTGCTTGTTTTGAAGCTTTTAATTTCTATTCAAATTATTTTCGACGATGAATTTCATAGTAACATCAGATGAAAATGTTTAGAATATTTAAGAAAAAACGCTAATTTACCAAGAGTGGCTGGCATGGAGTCCTGGGTTCCACAGGACCTGTAGCTAACCCAGTCGGAGTCCAGACCTTCCAGGGATCCATCTTCGTGGAACTCCAACACCGCCATCGACACTTTCTCCTATGAGAGCATAAATTCAAATAGATCAAGACAAGGAACACTTGCGCCATAAACTCCTTTAGAACAGCGAGTGTAGTTGGGGAGGACTACGTTTCGACAAATTTTGTTGGCGCCTAATTTCTGGATGCGAACTTTATTAAGAGAAAACATCGTTTTTCTAACACCTTCTGGTGCCAAGTGATGCTGATGCTGGATTTATTTCATATTAGGATGCAGGACCAGCAAATGTTTTTATCAATCAATCAAAAAACATTTAGCCTCTTTGAAAATATGAAGTTGTTTGCAATAAAATAGCTTAAAGTACTTAGATGATCATCAAAAAGTTTTGATTGTCGAAGAATAGTCACCTATCAAGGGCTCTGATTTTTTATTTCAGTCGTGGAACATCATTTCAAAATACACTTTAGCACTTAAGGACTTAGACACCGGGTGCACTTACCCTCCAGGGACTGTTTTTGGGCATGCCCACTCCGAACCCACTCCTGTGGAACAATTCCCCAACCGTCATCAGAGAACAATCCTTCGAGATCTCATAGTCCAGCACTGCGCTGTCCCAGATGAAGGCCTACAAAAAAGAAACAAAAACCTCAAGTTAAGTTTGTAAATAAAAATTAAGATTTTTCGTTTGAAAAAGTTTTGTTCCCAAATTTGCTGCCAAGTATTAATATTCACAAATTATTTCACAATTGCTATAATACAATTATGAGTGAAATGCAAAAAATCTCATGGGCTTTAGTGAGAGTTTTATTTTTTTTTGAACCCGCATCACGACTGAAAACGCTTTAATAATACGATATCCCATTTAAGATCAAAAACGCTCAGCTTGAGGTATCTAAACCTGTGTGAAAAACCTTACAAAAACCAAAATTCTTTCTAACTCTTAAAAGCACTAATTTTTTCGGCATTAAATTGCTTTTTTTCTGAATAGTTAATTCCCTTCAAGCATTCCTTTAACCAAAATGGTGAAATTTTACGACAAAAATTTCCTTGCAAAACTTAACAAATTTTGCATGAAAAAATTCAAGCACTTAAGTTTGATTGCTTGCTCAAAGCCGGTAACAGAAATCATAAAGAGCTGTTTCATAAAAAAAACGCTAATGTCGGATAAGGTTAGAAATAAAACGCATTTTCAATCAGAAACAACGATTTTCAGTTTTTGCGTAAGTTCGCGTTTATTTTAGCTATGCAATGGTTATGTAGTGTATACCTCTGTTCAGAAAGGCTTATAACTTTCAGATTCAATAAAAAACCAGGTCTAAATAACATGACGATTGTGAAAGCGTTCGAATGTCTCGGGAATATTTTTGCGCTCGCAAAGGCAGGAAAACACTCTATTCTGTTTGCGAGACCAGCAGTTATAATGCATTTCAACGAAAACTATTTTTCACATTGACTAAAACCTCAAAATGGTCGAATCCGCTCAACAACCAAAAATGGTTGTTTGGCTTATCGCACTGTATTTTCATGGACAATTATTAATTATATTAAATTTCCATTGTCAATCTCTATAAAATCAAAAAAAAATCTATTAGAATCGATTAAAAATGGATGATTATAATCATTTTTTGTCGAATCAATAAAATCTATTTTAATAATTTATTATGGAATGTAAAAATTTTTGTTCGTAAAATTTTCTGAAAGTTTTAAACACAGTGAAGTAAATTCAAACCAGTTGCTTTCGACTAAATGCACGTTACATCTGATAAAACAAAATTCTAATTAGTTATTAGTTTCTTAATTTTTGCTGATCTTTATTTACTCTCCCTAATCCAATTTAAGACCATTGTCGTCCGTCCAGCAAAAAACACCCCTTCACGTTTAGAAACACCCCCCTCCCCCTTGCCACTCACATCTCCTCGTTTAGGTCCTCTCATGCGTTCATAATCCCCAATCCCTACATCCCCCTCTTACACCTTCTCTATGACAATTCGCCGTTTACCTCATTATCCAATGAAACTATGAAAATAGAAGAATCAAAAAATTTGAAATATAACCAAAGTAGCTTGTTGGTGCGCAAGCAGCATTGAATGTTCCTACTCCTGTCGGCATTATTTTTTAGTCCTTTGTTCGAGTAAATTTCATTGTTTTCATCATGAAAATAAAACATGAGTATCAATTTATGACCCAAGTAGTCTAGAAGTCGCAACATTTGTTTGTTGCCTTATTCTGCTCAGAACAATTAAAATTTGGAAAGTTTCGACGGTAAAACTCATTCGCACTAGAGGTTCATGGATTATAATCGATTATATTGGATTTTTTGTCAGTTTCTATAAGTTAGAAAATAATCATTTACATCGATTAAAAACAGATTCTAAAATGCGCTTTGCAAACACTAGCTACAACACGACAGAAAGCAGCTCTAGAGTTCTAAAAAGTGCAATAAAAACAGTGAGAATGAGCCCCGAGTTAGTAAAAATCACCGAGGAATCGGAATTGAATCTACTATCTGCTGCGACCTAAAAAAATTATGAGTCTCCTACACTAACCACTCAGCCACGAACGCTTAGTCGGTCACAAACACTAGCTATAAATAAAGCCGAGAACAATGCTATGAAATTTCCAATTCTACAGATTATAATTATAGCAAAAAAACAAAGTTATAGCAAATAATTACACACATATGAACACTTTTAATGAACGCTTTCGTCAGGTTAGAAAAAAAGGTTCTTACTAAAACACTAGCTGCTTGATAGCGCAATAATGGATTACAATAAGTTTGTTCATAAATTATTCTGAAACAAATCTAACAGAGAGCAGTTTACTCAA
Organism: Symsagittifera roscoffensis; assembly: GCF_963678635.1. NCBI lineage: Eukaryota > Metazoa > Xenacoelomorpha > Acoela > Convolutidae > Symsagittifera > Symsagittifera roscoffensis. The sequence goes on from NC_087068.1 coordinate 17,064,980, forward strand.
AGCTCGAAGAATCTCTGTTGGCTTGATACACATTACATAGGATAAATTGAGGTTCACTTTGGCTTAATGAGTATTTAGGTCGTTTTCTAATTTCTGGTTCACAATTTTCTTCATGATTTTTTTTATTTTCTCTTTCTTTTTGTTAATTCACGTCCATTTTACGTCCTTTGTCGTTCCTCCAGCGTAGAATACAGCCAACTTTCCAACTTTTACACCCAACTTGCCGCTTACACCCCCTTTTACAGCCCCACTTTTAAATTGCAACAACAATGGTTTAAAATGACATCATTTTAGACAACTTTTACCCATTATGTTCAAGATTTTTCCCGCATCCAGTTTCAAGCGTTAATTATCGATTATATTACGATTTTAGTACCAGTCTCACTATAATTGAGAAACAATCAATTTTAATCAATTAATAATCGACTATAATCTCTCTTTTTAAATTCAAATTATGATTAATTATAATCCATTATAATCGATTATAATCGATTATTTATTCGTCTATTTTTTGATACAATTATAATCGATTATAATTGATAATAATCCATTGTTTTTATTCGAATTTCTATTTTATTAGTTTTGCACAAAAATCCATTATAATTGATTATAATTGATTATAATCCCTTTTGTTTGTCCATTTTTGTCTTTGAAGTTGCATCTAAATTGCTTACATTTTATGCTTTTTGTGTACGTTGGTTCCTATGAAAAATGAGAAAAATGTTTTTAAAGTTTTCCAATTAATTCAAATTTATAAGTTTTTTTTTCATTTCTTCCCCATTAGAGTTGTTTTGTGATGCATATTTTAAGCTTTTTTAAACACCAAAACATCAGCAGATGGATTTAGTTTCATGATTTATTCGGAAAATTTATTTTTCATCTACCGCGAGAACCTTTCCACTCTTATGAAAGGATCTCTATGAAACTTTTATTTCGTGGTATAACTTTGTGTTCAGATGAAACAAAGTGTTCAAGAGATCTCTCTTTTAGAGATTTTTTTATTGACACAAAAAAATAACCCATAAAATATATTTCGAATATAAGAACATTTCGGAAAAAAAAGAGATTATAATCGATTATAAGCGATTATAATTAATTTTAAGGGTTTTTAGTAAGAACTAGAGTCAATTATAATCAATTATAATCGATTATAAGAGATAATAATCTCTTAGAAAATATCACGATGATAATCAATTATAAATCCCTTAAAGACCTAATTTTGGTAATTATAATCGATTATAATTGTCAAAAATCATCATAATAATCCGTTATAATCGATGATTTACCTCTAAACTTGGATGCGGGTTGTCCTCAAAACTTCGGTGCATGTTTTTGACACCAGTATTTGCCCCGCAATCGACTAATTGGAGGTATTGAAATGCCAAAATGGTGATACTTAAAATGTAGAAACTCAACATGTGGAACCTTATCGGAATCAGAAAAACATTTTGACAAAAAAAGGATCGATTAACATTACATTTTCTACATTATGTTGCTCCAAGAATTGATGCAACGTGATCAATCTGGATTTAATGATAGCTGCTTTTATCACATTTGTAATACGTCTGTGGAAATGTTTTTTTGCAGTTCTGAATTCCGAGAAATTTTTTTCATGTTTATGACTTTTAACATGTTGCCGCCGTTTTGTAGTGGAATTCAATTCAAAGACGGAAGTATATTCAATTAAAATATACATTTTAAAGCTTGTATGAGTTTTAACTTGCCATTAGGCACAAAAACGCAACATGAACATTTTGTAGTGGACTTTGCCACCTTTATGTATTGTAATGTGGTAAACAAAGCCGCACTGACGAAAATTGTTTCGGATCGATTTAAATAAACTGAAATGGAATTTAAACCAATTTAAATTGATTTTTCACGAAAATTTTGGATCGATTTAAGTGTCTAAAAAATCGATTTGGATGGATCTTCCGACTCACTAAAACTCATCCGAATCTCACCTAAATCCATCTGAATCTTACTAAAAACCATATTAATTACTTTTAAAAGGCCCCTGAGCAGATCATATCAAGTGGCCAAAAAATCCAGTTCAAATTGATTTAAATCAATTTTTCTGCTAACACGCGAAAAAAATGCAATTTACAAAAAATAACTGAACTAGTTTATTCGCGATTTTTTGAATAAATATACACGGGCCAGCTGTTATAGAACTGATCAAACTGGTTCACAAAAATCAGATTGAACTCATGGAAAATCTCAAAAACCTACAATAGAAATTTAATTTTGAGTTCAATAAATGCAACAAAACTATAAAAAATTGTCATTCCTAACCAGATTTCCGCATAAACTCTAAGTAACAAATCAAAAAAGGGCCAGAATAAATCAAACTTTGAGCTCAAAATGTACACAACATGAGCTCAAAATGAGCTCGAGGAAATCATAAAATACCATTGATTTTTAAAAAAGTATTCAGTCTTTGTATTATGCTGCCAGACGCGTTGGATGTAAGATGAAAAATGATAAGCAATGAATAAATGCAACGCAAACTTGAAATTGATGAAATTCGAATGAAAAAAATATCGATTTAATTTAAAACCGTTTTAATGCCTTTTTCTATTTAATCTTCATTTTTTTTTTCATTCTAAAATCGATATCAATTAAATCTACATAATTTTTTCATATTAAAATTGATCGTAATTTATATTTGTCAGTGCGGGTAGCAACCAGAATTGAGTTGCGGACAGTTTCGCCTTTTCTCTATCTACACGCTACTGAAAACGCCTTTTCAGTAGCGTACCGATTGGGGAAAGATTAAACCGCCCCGCCTCAAATACGGTTGCCATGTTGACCAAACTACAAGACATAAGTGTGACTCCTCAATTGACATTTTATTATTTGATGAGTTGATCTCACCTGTAGGGATCCGTTTTTGATGGCGTTGATGGCCTGGGCGGAGGTGGTGTAGCTGTTCTGGATCATGTGTCTGTACATATTGCTCATCTCAACCTTCCTCTTGAAGTAGGCCTCAGTCGCTCCTCCAATCACAGTGCCGAACTTGTAGTTCTCAGACGGATTCCTCATCTACAGCACATGACAAGTTAAACGTCACAAGAAGTGTGAATGAGTTCAAACTGACACTTAATTAAGCCAGGAGAAAAAGGGAAATCTAAAGCACTTTATTAATTAAACGCTATGAGAAGTGTGAAGGATAAAAAACTGATGCTTAATTAGCTGGAAAGACAAAATAATGAAAGCAACAAAATATAATTCCGAAGATTTGATTCCTCGTTGATTGGAATGGAAATAAAAAAAAACAATCATTACAAAATAACTGCTATTTTTGTCCGGAGCTTCATTTTATCTAACACATCGTCAACTATAATTCTTGAAAGAATTGATCTACAGCAGAAACTAAAAACCACTACGAGATTTGCGAGAAGAATGAAGATCATCAACTCAGTATTTCGTGATTGCATTGTGTTTCCAAAAAGCAAAACTCATGCCAATCTATTAGAACACCAGTGCAATCTCACGCGAATGGGATTTTATAAGTTTGATCGACATCTCAAAAAAAGGGTTTCAAATTCTTTTCACCAATAAAGTCTGATATTGATGACTCTCACCCTGGCGTCGTTGATTCCGGATATCTCCGACTCTGGTCTGTCGAGGACGAGGAAGGCGGCCAGATTGGCAGTGTAGGAGGCCACTACCACCATGGCGAACCCTGCCCATACCATGCCCAACACACGTGCACTGAAGGAGTTCGGGGTTCCCTCTCCTAAAAAGACACAGAAACAATTGAAAACTTCATTTTGGGAACCGTGGAAAATTTTGTTAGTAAAAAGAATAAACGATGACAAAAAGATAAATTAAAGCAAAGATAAAAGGAAAAAATATTGGGGCCAAAATAGTTTTAAATGGCCTACTGAGCAAAAAATTGGCAGAAAAAAGTTTTCAGTGCATTCAATGTGGAACATTGATCAAAAACTAATCAAAATTCTTGTTTCGATAACTGAAACTAATTAACCTATGTTTTGTAACATATTTTTTAATAACTTTTCCTGAAAAATTCGGCGAATCTGACCTATTCCGCTGTTGAGCAGAACTCCCCACGCGAACCACAGAGCAGAGGGTAAGGTCATACTGTCATCCATAGTAGTGTCTTTGGTCACATTTATGTTGCCGAACGGACTGAATCTGAAGGAAGAGAAGAAATCACTAGCATTGATATTACTCTCATTGATATAATAAAATTTGAGTAGCTGCTACAGCCAGGGGCGGATCTAGATTTTTCTCGAGGGGGAGGCGGATTTTCAAAAAAATTTCGAAAGTTTTGTCGACCTCCCTCCTCCCTTTAAATCTGCTGGTGGCTACAACGATCATGTAGCAGATGTTCAGCTCATAACAGTTTACCTCTGTTTTACCCCTTCTTGCTTCTTGATATTTTAAAAGATTTTTTCATTTATTTTTTTGGGCTGAGGTTTTTTGCGTTACCGTAAGGCAACGAGCAGGGATCATAATGGGCCTCGAACTAGCGACCTTTCGATTGAGTGAAGCATCATACATTAGCCTTTTCAATACAGTCCCTCCTATTTTTGTGTTAGTTGAAGGCCGACAAGCCGAAGGGCCAACAAGCCAAAAATAAGATTACCAACCAAAAAGCCAAAACTTAATATCGCTACGAAACATAACAAAAGACTGTCACTGTTGTCATGCAATTGTTATGTATTCCGATGTAATTCTGATGTAATTTCGGCCTGAAGACATGGCGGTTTGAAGAACATCCGCCGTTAGCTGAATGGGCTTACTTGTCCAGTAGGTAGATGATGAATGCGACTACGTGAACAGATAGGAATATGAGGAGCCACAACAGGTACTCGAACGGCTGCACAAAAGAGGCCAAGTTGCTCGTAGTGTCTTTCTACACGTGAACACAAAACGATACAATTACTTCAGAGAAAAAAGTTCCAACTAATTATTTCTGAAAAACTATAAAAAATTAAGTGAGGTCTAAATTTCATAGCTAAAAAGATTCCAGAAAAAAGCCAACTTAAATAGCAAGTGCAGTAAAGATTCCTTTGCACAAACGCTTCCATTGCTTAAATCATCAATTAAAAAAATCATTTATAAAATCGAAACGAAACACGGTTGTCCGGTTAATCTGCAGTTAGCACAGAATGTTCCGACCGTAGCCTTAGACAAAATACAAAAATGTCGTTTTCCTGAGTGGTGTGATAATTTTAGAAAAAAAAACTCGTTTTTCTGTGTGGTGTCATAAAAAGATCTGAATGAAAAGCTAAAAGTTAGGCACACTCGACAGTCAGAGTAACGAAGGCAAAGTGGACAACATTTTTGTAGCCAAAAGAAAAACAAAAACGATAACAAAAATCAAAAATTAATTTTCAAAAACAATTTAAATCTTTTTTAGAATTGTTTTGGAACTTTAAAATAGCGCTGAAAAACTCAAAAAACTAACTTTAATTGAATAAAACTATGTTTTCACGGCCTAAATTAAGCATAAATAAGCTTGCAAGCCTGCTCGCTTGCTTTATTTGCTCGATTTTAGACTCAAAATTAATTTTTTCAGCGTCGTTCGAATCACTACTGAAGATTACTTTACTCGACCTATTTCGATAAAACTTTCTGATACCTGATTTTGCGAGGAAACAAAAAAGAAAAAACTAAATACAAAGTGTACTTAAATTGGTCAGAACAGTAAAAATTAAAGTGTTTCAACAGGGTCAGGCACAGGCTGGAAAAGGCCTTTTCAATTCAATTAGCACACAAAGAAGAAAATCAGATTCGAAAACGATGTCGTTTTTTAGCCATTATATTTACAATTACAATTAACGGCACTTTTTAAATTTTTTCCACCTTATATAATTACTTTGAGATGCGAAAAAGTATCCTCTGAGATTTTAAATCCTTTGAGATAAAAACACAACTTTTTAGATAAATCTGAGTCTAATTAGTTCATTCTTTGTCGAACTTTGACAGTCAAAAGAACAATTAAATTTACAAACAAAAACAATATAGTAATGACTAGTAGTTTTCCTGATTCCAACCTTTTACTCCTCTGAATTTTACAATTTAATATAATAAATAATGCAGCATTGAAACGGGTCATTTCTGCATCATTTATTTTCAAAAAAAAATGAATCAATTTTTAAGCTCAATTTTTCTTGCTAGTTACAAAGTAATTGCTTATGGAATTTGCAATAAATTGGCAGAAGATTTTTAAAAATCTTTTACCAGTTTTCAGGTTTGTTTCTGGATTCCACACACAACCACACACGCACACACACATAGACACATTCAAACAAAAAAAAGTGTTTTATAAGTAGAGTATAGCCTCGTTGTTGGAAAAAAAGCGTATTGAAAGCGTAACTGATTATCGCTAATTTGACTACTTTTCTGCGATGAAACAACGATATAAGACCTATCAAAATGAGCAAAAATAGTGAACTAACGGGGTTCGATCCCGCAACCATCAACTTACTAGACTTGTAGACAAGAAATGTAGCTTAAGAGACAAGATACTAGAATGAGTTAAAAATTCTTAAGTCTTAACGCTGATTTTCTACAGAATCATTACTGAAATAGCTCTGAAATATCACAGGTTTATCGATGCAAAAAACTCTGGATTATACATGAAACAGCACTGGAAAATAGCGATCACTGGGGTAGTACAGAAAAAGCGATAATTAACGGTGGAACTTTAACCGGAAAATCTTTTACAGAAAGCGATGGCTTTCCCCGATTCGCTCAGCTGCTTTTAAAGTTAGCACGAACAGTACTGTGAGCGTTAATCAATGATTTATGCGCGAATCGACACAAAAACGCGATTTTAGGTGCGAATTATGCGCAAGTCGACATAAAAAAATTTCGCCTCATGCTTCAAAACCACTTGCTCATTTTGAAATTTTCAAAATTTGTTTTTTCTTTCCAATTATCTTAGTCTAATTTCTTTCGAGCATTTATTAGAGCGTTTGTTCAAAATTTGAGCTCCTGCCGTGATGGATAAATTTTTGAAGGCTAAATCATCAATCAACGCTTGTTTTTGCAATAGGTTTTATAACTAAACAAGACTGCTCGTATCAGGGCGAAGCCCTGAATGTTCCGACTGCCTTTTAAGGTTTATGGAGCCGTAATAACATTCAAAAATTCAATGAAATAAAAGAAAATAAAAGTTTTTTTTCTGAATTTGAATTTTTTTTCGAAAATCATCCCCCCACACGCCATATAAAGTACAAAAGGATAGATTTGGCTCCTTGTAACAAACCTTTATGGCAAATAAGCTTCTTTTAACCAATTTGGAACAATTTCTAAGACGGATTAATTCTCCGCTTACGCGTTAATAGCGCGAAATATATCGCGCGTTAATTGTCCCAAATTGGCCAAAATGGCGATCTTTAAACCCCCGTAACTTTACGAAAAATGATCACAGCTGAAATATCTTTTCAAAATTGAGCTCAGGACAACAATAGCTTTCGAATGATATAAAATAATTCCGTCAAAAAAGGCTAGTTAAAAATTCGAAATTTGTCTGAAGAAAAAAAAACCCATACCGAGCACAAATATTCCGTTACTTTCGTATCGAAAGTCGGAACAAAAACTTCTTTGCCATGCTTATAACACGTTAACACATTTTTAATTTTACACTTAAGTTAAGAATCAATAGTTCTATATCTGAATTTGCCTTTAGCTAAAACTTAGCTGGTTACAAGCAATTATCAGAATCATTAAATTTCTCAAATTGCTTTGGAATAATTCTGACACAATGAGTTACTCCAAATCGAAAAACTAACTGCTGAAACTAATTAGATTTATTATGCGAACCAAGAAATTCATTTGTGCAAAAGTTTTTCAGTTTGGACCCATGGTACCAAAAAAGTAATTGAGGATTTTGAGGAAATAACTTGTAATTATTTTAAGCAAAATAGCGTTTTGGTCGATCAAAGAAACAAGATTTTTCATTTCAAAATACGTAACTCTAAATTACAAGAAATTTTCCTAATTGACCAATTCCAATCAGTCTCAAGGCATGAAAAGATATATATAGTAAAAACTGCAATGATAACAATTGCCGCAACTTCATTTGACCCGTTACTCACATATTTTTTTTGAGTCAAAACGCTTTTGTCAAAACTTAGTCAAAACGCTTTTGGCATGCCAATTGACACTCATACGAATCACTGCACCTCGTTGAATGCAGACTACTTCAAAGATTAGAGACGGAGTTTTTTCAGAAAATTTTGGCATTTTGATTTATTTAAGGCTTTGATGTCTCAACATGATTGGTTTTTGGCACCCAAAACAACACAACATGTAATAATCAAGTTGACGGTACTCACAGGTCTCTAGACAATGTAATATAAAATATTTTTTTGAACAATTATAAGATTGTTTAGACATGAAAAGGAAGAAGAGTTCATGAAGCAATGCATTTAGTTGTCATTGAAGGTAAAAATTGTGAGTCTCGAGTTTCTTCAAAGCCATTTTGTAAATTGGGAGAATAAAACTCAATTTATCTTCTCAATAGATCATTTATTCAAGTAAATTTGAAAAAATTTAAGTATTCTTTTAATGTAATATTTAAGTATACTTTTTGGTTAGGACAAAGTTTTCTGAACTATCAGCAAAGTTCGAAAAAATATCCACCACTAGCTAATCGTGAAATCTAAATAAACTAATAACTCAGTAATAAAGTGCCATACTCATATATTACCAATTTTTGTGTTCAAATTGAGCAAAAACTTGTTCAATTTGTGCTATTTAATGCTTGAAGTTTTTTATTTGATAGTTGTTCCTGCGATATTGAGGCTCGTCCTACCTTTTTGACCATGATTGACAGCCCTTGATGTTTGAATGGGTTTGAGAAATCAATCACTTGTGCTCTCTCGTTGTCTATGGTCAAGTGGGCCACTGCTAAGTCCGCCTCCCCCCTCAACAGTTCGCCAACAATGCCAGTCCACATTTTCTTACTGGAGAAGTCGTTGTCAAGGTTGCTGTTGATGCCACCTTGTTCTATCATGGTTGGATCAGGCGTTTCCTGCACACAAATCTTTATGATAACCTAACTGCTATAAAAAAAAATTAAAAAAAACACTATAAAATAAACAAATTACTGAGTCAATTACTAATTACCTCACAAAATAAATTAAAGCCCGAGAGGATTTCTCTTTTATAATCGTCAACCATATATTGAAGGTGGATGGTACAAAGAATCGACAACAATTTGGTCATATATTTGTTGAAAATGTATTTGAATTTTTCCCTGAATTGAATTGAATGTTTTTTCTTACCGATTTGGCGTTTCCGAAGGAGCCGTCCTTGCTGATATGCAGATCATAAGTGAAGTTCCATCTAAAAAAGAGAAGCGTGGAGTGATTTACTCCGTCTAAGTGAGTCTCAATGCCACTAAAGGTAATTACGACTCTTATAATTACGGTTCGTGAAACTATTGCCAAACCAGATTGATTTAAGAAAAAACGAGATAGATTTCATAAAAACTTGTAAGCTTAACACAAAGGTTCGACCGGCTATTCAGTCATGCTCATAAAGTTTTGCATATATTTGTTCTATTGAAGGGAGTTTTACTCAGCTGAACTCCAGCTTCAATTTAAATACTTTACCTATCAGACAACATCTGCAGCAGATCAATGCAGTAGCCACTGCAGCAAAACTGCTGCGGGTTCCCCAATGTACTGTTAGTGTAGTTGTACTTAGTGCAGGACACTTCCACCCCGTACTTGGCTATGTTCACTTTCTGCACCTGTTTCCTGCACTGACCTGTCAAGGGGTCAACTGGGTTCAAGAACACGAACGGCTCAACGTCCATCGTCACAATCTGTAAAACAAAAAATAACCTTTACTAGAAAAAAAAACAAAAAATGGCAGTTTTGGGGATAGAAAAAAGCAATTTTTGATAGACTTTGTAATTCTTTTGCAGCGCAAAAAATTGTGTCGAAATAATGAGTCTTAATAGTTTAAAAAAGTCGACTAAATTTTAAAAAAATTTCGAAAATCCGTTACCCGCCCTTGAGAAATTTCAATATCCGCCCTTGTGCTTATTGCAACTTTAACCAGATTACTCGGTGGCAGTGACATTTTATACCATGCACAGTCCCCCCCCCCCATATCGTAATGCTCAGTTCAAAAACTAAAAAATTATTTTTCCGTTGTTTTGCAAAATTTGAAGATTTTATATGCATTTTTATTGTACATCTTATCTTGACTGAAATAATTCTTCTTTGGTGGAACTTTACAATTACCAAAAAAATTAATGGAAACAATTCAACCTTCAGATCAGAAGCCTACTTTTTAAAACTTATAATGATTAAGTGAACATGAATGCAATTTTAGCTAAATCGCTTTATAATTTAATAGTTTTGTATGATCTTTGGGGTCTTTTCCCTCTACAGTTCAAAATTACAAACAAACAAGGTACTCTCTGTAAAGTTTGTAACGGTTTAGATCAAGTTTAATTATTCAGATTTGGTCTACGGATTATGATGCAATTTGTAAACAACACTAGCCTCAAAATTGTTCCTTATAGGAGAATAGACCCCCCTATTTCTGAAACTGCAGGCAGTCACTATGTTGATCTATTCTAAATCGACTGACCTTGAGTGACTTGTTGAGTATGATTCCATTGGGCACTTCGCTCTTCCCAGTGGGCCACTCTATGCTCACATTTCTGTGCATCCGAAGGGCATGCTGGGCCATTAATGGCCTCCATTTGGCCACTGTCACTACCTAACAACAGCTATAATTATAATTCCCGTCCGCTATCCAGTCTCATATGGCCCAAAATGAAGTCAACGTTAGAAATGCATCTGTTAAGTTTGGAAACAATAGTTCGCTCAGTTTATTTTTGATTAATTCTTGTTTTCACAGATCTTCGTTTGAGCGTGAGCAGGGTTGGATTTAAAAGGGGACGGGGGTGCGAGTTAATATGTGACAGCTGACCTCGTTTCTGGAGTTGATGTTGAGAATGTCGAACTCTGTGTCTATTCTGTCTCCGTTGCTGTTGAACTTCACTCTCCCCGTCTTCGCCTGCATCTCATTCAAGTTGGTCGCTATCATCTCACTAAAACGTTTTTAACACTGATTCATTGAAAACAAGGATAGCCGATTACTGTGCAAGTAGCACAGAATGTTCCGACCATAGCCTTTGAAAATCTACAAGAAATTTTTTTTCAATTTAGTGTATTTTTTTCTGCGAGGTGTGATAAAAAGGATCTGACTTCAAACTGTAATTTAGGCATACTCGACAGTCATAGTAATATAGGCAAATTGGACAAAAAAATATAAAAAAAATACAAGAAAAAAATCAAAATAAAATTTAAAATTTTCAAATTTGTTTTTTCAAAATTTTTGAAGAAAAACTAAGAAGTTTTTTTTAGCTTTCGCTAAACAGACTCCAAACATGAATTTTAATTGCTTAAAACTGATCTTTCAGTGCTTAAACTAAAAAAAATAAATAAGCTGCTGTAAGCCTGCTTATATTCGTTTTATATTGAAATAAACGTCAAAAAATTTTTCTCGATGAGAAAACTTTTTGAAAATTTTAAATGTCGTTCGAATCACAACTGAAAAGGCTTTTAAATGATATATCATTCCAACCATTCCGATCATTATTTGTGGTAACCAAAAATAAACACTGGAATTTTGCATGGAAAACAAAAAAAAAAAAAAAATAAAGCACCCAAACGGAAAGTCCTCCCTAATTTCAATGGCTGGAACATGAAACCCAGAATTTTTAAACTTTCATTCAAAATTCGAAATTTTTAGAACAATTTTCAATCATGTGTCAGTAGTACGCACATTGCTTCTCTTCTTCATAGCCAGGAAAACTTGAATGTAAAATGAATCAAATAATTCACAATAAAAGATCAAAAGCTGTTATTCTCATAACTTTCTTCAATTAATTTAATCAAAATCCACAACTAAGTCTGCTTATCCATTAATTTAGAAATGTGCGTTTATACTTGTCTGGAAAATTTTTGTTCCGACCATTGAAACAATAAAGGAACTTGTATTCGGGCGTGTTTCTACGTTTTTTTTATTTTCTACGCAAAATCAGATTTCACAAAAAACAATTGCAATGTGTCGAGTTATATATCATATAAAAACACTTTCAGTCGTGATTCGAACTACCTATAAATTAAAAAATTTTCCTCAGTGTCGATCTGAAATTTTTTTTTATTGGTCTAATTTCTAGCAAAAAAAGTGAACGAGCAGGCTTAAAATAGGCTCAAATAAAATTAGTTTTTGAAGTTTGTTTGCGCCATTTGGCGATTTTTTTTTCATTTTTCTATTCAATGTTCTAGAAAAGCTGTTTTCCAATTTGTCTATTTCATTAGGACTGCCGAGTATGCTTAAGTTTTAGAAAGATCCTTTTTGTTTTTTTAAAGACTTTGTTTGGAACATTCTGTGGTACTTGCACAGTAAGTGGCTGCCCTTGTAGAAAACTTTTTAGAAATACAAAAAACGTTTTTAGAGCAAATTTTAATATTTCAAACTTGAATCATTATGAAATTAAGCGCATGGGTTTTGGTCTGGAAATCTTTAGAATATAATAAAACGTGGATGGCATCTCTGCTCGATTAACACTTGCTACTTGTAAATTATCCCAACTCATAATTATCCGCAATCAATTTGAATTGAGGCAAACTTGGTCATTTAATTCGACTTAAATTTCAGCTTTTTCTAAGTTTGATATTGGCAATCTCAAATTTGTTTTATCAACATTTTATTTTGCAAAAGTTTTCCGAGAACAGAGTAGGAGCAGTCGGAACAAACAAGGCTTTTCCCTGATATACGAGCAGTTTTGTTTTTTATACTTGAGTGTGGTCAAAATCCAAGAATATTGAATTCAAAGTTTTAGATAAGTTGCTTTCACTAAATTTTGAGTTAACAAAAATAATTGTAATCGAATTTTAGAATTCATTAAAAAGAGCATTAATTCCATAATTGTAACTTTTTCATTGAGTGAAGAAATTCTAGTCAATTTTTTTAATTCAATTTCTAGAGTAATTATTTACACTGACTTTTTGAGTGGTGTGCCCATCTGCCAGCCGCCCTTCTTGTCTCTGCACTCACTCAGAGGCTCCTCCCACTTGTGGCCATTGTTCTCTATGGCCCGAGGCACTGCACTGGTCACCACTCGGATGGCATCGTGCAGCAGCAGCTTGTAGTTCATACCCTGGATCTGTCTGGCCGATAAGGCGCCTGGCAGAAAAGAAGGTCTGGTTTAACCAGAAGTGGTCCAAAATATAGACACGCACTAAGATGCATATGTAGTTTGTCGGTGACAATAGTATTTTTTTAGCATCATTGTTTTACCAATTTACAGGTTTACAGCAATTTCAATTTTCTTTGTCAACCCTCTGTAGGCAATAAAGATGCTAGACTACCGCGAAATGAATTATTGCAGTTACAATTAGTACTAAATGACGTAAAAACAAGTTTTCCATAAGCTTTTTCAAATTTTGGCTACATAATTTGGCAGCTTTCAAAAAGTTTTGAAAGTTTTAAATACTATGATTGCTCTTATTTGTAATGATGGCGTGCAATTGAGTATACCTGCAATTTACTTGAAAACTACTTGCATAGGTTTTCACAGTAATACTTCACCTTCCTCTTTTTTTTTTAAAACTTTAAGTGTGTGAATTAAGTTATGTGAAATAAAGTCAACTAAGTTATGTGAAATTAAGAGAACTAAGTTATGTATAAATACCTGTGATACCGTGCTGCTGTACTGCATCCAGTGAGCTGCTGGACACAATCCAGACTAGATGTCCCACTCCCAGTTTGAGAGAGGCCACATCTGAGAAGAACTTATTGGACGAAGAAGATCTATTCAAGGCAGAAACAGGGTATCTTTAACTATTGCCCCTCTTTGCAAAAGGGGGAGATTTGCTACTAGGTACAAAATCCACGTTTGCTTAACCGTTAAATCAGTTCTATACAAGGGAGAGGGGTTCCTTACTAGGTACCATGGGGGCGGGGATGAATAAAGAGCCCACTGAGAGCTCACTGAGAGCCCAAACCTAGCATTCAAACTATTTTCAAATTTTCCTGATTTCAAAACTAATGCTAAAATTTGTTTGATTAACACACTATTTTGAAGTTTTTTGATGCGGTTTTATAATAAAAAATCCAGTTTTTGAAAAATTCTGATTTTTTCAATTCAGTCAACTTTTTCATTGAGCAATTTCAAAACATATCGACTCGGGTGTCTTTTTTATACAGCACAAAATTGGAAATCTTGGTCGCAAAATAGTTGTTGTTCAGCTTTTGATTAAGTCAAGGAGAGTTTCGGTCAAGGAGTAACAACACTTATAGATGTCGATTTGATTAGTTTGCCTTTTTTCTTCATATTGGGGTGCGAAAAGGTGTATTCTAATTTCAGTTTCGAAAATGAAGTTCAACAAAAATGAGTTTTAAAGTTTTCCAAGCAAATCAAAATACAAAATGATCCAATTTCACCAAACTGAGTAACTTTTATCTGAAAACGAAATTTACGTAACAAAATGTTCTTCGATTTCAATGAGTGTAACGCTACATGTTATTTGAAAACTAACCAGTCTTTTTCAGAGTTCATGTTCTTTTTTCAACTATCAGTTGGTTATGTTTAATAGCTTTTTGATTACCGCACGCAAGGTTAATAATCGGGTACTAGACTGAAGTTTTGTTTTCATTTTTTTTTGAGATTTCTACAACATTCGTCATAGAATTATTAAAATGTTTGTTATATATTTTAATTTTTAACGAGTATAAAAACGGCAAATCTCAAAACTATATTTTACGCCACAACCTGACAACTTTATGTCCGCGGTGTTTTGTATTCATAATTGAATTAAAATCTTTAAAAATTGCAGCGAATCGCAAAGCTTTTAACAATTTATATCTGGATTCTTTCGTATCTTGACAAGAAAATTTTTTAAAGTTTTTTGTAATAATTAAGACACTTTTGCTTAACGAATAATTTTTGAAGAACATAATGATGCCATCCGTTTGCGGACTCGAAATCCAACGAAGAACCATGTTCCATATCTAGTCGCGTACCCATCATTTGATAGAGCTTGAACGCAACAACGAAAAAAAGCTCAAATCGGATAGGAAGGTGTCCACGCTGAATAAGGTGTGCATAAAAATTGAAAAGTAATGGTACGACAAACTAGCATCGTCATAACAAAGGTAAGAGTTGAGTGATTTAATAAAATAGCTTGTCCCCGAGAGAATTAGAACTTCTGCAACATATTCATACGGTAAAATGTTCGAAATAGTGAATTCCACTTTTAGTTTTGAAAATGAAGTTCAACGAAAATGAATTTTTAAAGTTTCCCACAGGAATCAAGTGTGATCCAGTTTTCCCAAAATGAGCAAGTTTCATTAAAAAATAATATTTATTTAACAAAAGTTTTTCCATTTCAATGAGTATAACACTAGATGTTTTTTGAGAACTAATCTGCCTGTTTCAGAGGTGATTCATTCATTTTCAACTATCAATTGGTTATGTTTAATAGCTTTTTGATCACCGCATGCAAAGATTAGAATCGGGTACCAGACTCTGAATTTTTTTTAATGTTTTTTATAATTGTTTAGAACATCATTCATAAAATTAATTTAAACATTTGTTAATCATTTTCTTTTTCCACAATTAAAATCAGCGGCAGTTCTAACATCTATATTTTACGCCACGCCCAGAAGCTGTGCTACGTGCACAATAACCCGCAGTTGTTGATCCGAGCATTGAAAATGGGGAGAAACTTTGTATTCTTCTGGTTTTTTTTTTTTACTTTCCACGTAAAATCAGGTACGATCAGACTTCGTTTTTTTTGTCAACATTTTTTGTATGCGAAATTGAATAAAAATCTTTAAAAGTTGCTCGAATTCGCAAAGCTTCTAAGAACTTTTGTTGTCAAAGATATGATAAAACTCAGAGAAAAATAGTTAAATACTTTTGTAATAATTGTGACACGTTTAGTTAAAGAGTAACTTTGTGACTAACTAAATGATGCCATGGGTTTGCGGACTCGAAAACGAATAAATGATTTCTTTCCAGATATAGTCGCTTATTCTTCATTTGATAGAGCTTGAACGCAACAACGAAAAAACTCGAATCGCATAGGAAGGTGTCCAAGCTGAAAAAGGTGTGCACAAAAATTGAAAAAGAAATGGTACGACAAATTAGCATCGGTATAACATAGGTACGAGTTGATTGATTTGATAACATAGCTTTTCTCTGCGAGAATTGGAATTTTTGCAACAGATTTATAACTAATGGATAAAAATTTGAAAGAATTTTGCATGCCTCTTTTTTAAGCTTTAATGAACAAAGTGGTTTATCACTTATTTAGATTTGGTGTTTTTTCAAGAAAAAATCATAGAAGTGTTTACTCTCAAATTTGTTTTTTCTTGAGGTTTGTCGTCTGATTTCTTTTCAAGCTCATTTCATTTTCACTTGCTAATATGAATGCTAATTACGCTCTTAGGAAAGTGGAAATAGTGTAGAGAAACGCGAATTATTTTCTTTCAAAATTGGCTTTTTAGATTTACCAGCGGCACAAAAAAGTACCTATTGATCCAGTGTTTTTTTCAAGTTAAGGTTATTTCAGCGAAAAGGGTTTATAATATAAGTTCTTGAAATGCAAAGAGCTTTTGTGTAAGAACATTTCCTCTGGATTTCTAAAATTGTCTTCAAAAAATCTTTCCTTGTTTTTCGGCGTCCTTACGTTCATTAACCTTTTTTCAACTGCTTGTTGGCTATGTTCAATGTCAAACATCAGTTTTAAGCATAATAAACGACTAACAAATCTAACAAAACTTCAAATTTTGGCTTTATAACAGAAAAGACCAACCGAATTGGTATTATTGCGTAATCTGTATTGTAGTTTTAATCTCTTACGATCCGTAGAAGAGGACAATGTTAACTTTCTCGTCTAGTATCCTGCTAACGATGTTTTGTGCGTTGGGCTGGTCGGGGTCATAGAAGCCGAACTTGTCCCCAATTAGCTAAAACACAAACAAACATTATTTCTTTTTCAGTCTAAGAGTGGAAAAAGTTTACCAACTGGAAAACTTTTCCAACTGGATAGATTAGTTCATTAACAATTTTTTTTAGTTGTTCCATAGGTATGATATATGATTGGCGGTTTTAAAACTTTTTTTTTAAAGTGAACAGGAGAAGAGGACGTGAAGGATTTAAAAGTAGCACAGAAAACATTAGAGCAATGGTTTCATTAACGTGCAAAAAACACCTTTCACTTGCACTGAATCCATATGAAGAGTGTCTCTTCACTCTAAATTGGTCTAGAGAGAAAAAAATTTTAAATGATTTTTTTTCTAAACGCCGAAGAAAATGTTCAGAACATCAATTCAATGACGAATGACGGCTCACGAATGACTACATCAATTGAATCACGACCGAAAGAGTTTTTGTGGTACCTGATTTTTCGTTAAAAAGATTAAAACACAGTAAAAGCAAATGCTTTTCTTTGTTTTCAGTCATCAAAAAAATGCTGAAATTAATGTGAATGAACTTGCACAATAATACTCATGATAATAATTTCGTTTCTGCAATTTGCGAAAGATCTATTCATGGGCGTATCTAGGAAAATTTTGGCGACCCTTTTGTTGATACCAAATAACTATAAAGACCCTATTTTGACCTTTTTCTGCTCCGCAGCAAACTACAAAAGGAAAAGTTTGATAATAAAAACTGCGTTTTTTTTGGCGCGCGCGCCTTTCAAATTTACTCTATATTGGTGCCGACGGCGTCTTTAAAGAATTCTTGGTTTGTTCAGCCAAAAAATGTAGTCATAAGCTAGCATGAGAGGGGGACCTCTTGGGTCCGCTTGGAGTCAAACCCTTGAGGAGGGGGGGGTGGGGGCTTCAGCTACAAACACCCCCAAAATCTGCTAAGAAGCCTGTCTAAAGATTGTCGGAGTCCATAATTTTACATTTTTTGGAGCTGTTTTTTTCACAATTGAAGGCTGTTTTCTGCGCCTTAAACTTCGCGGAACCAGACAAGAAGCCGTTTTTGAAACTTAAATCGGCCACAATCTGATAGCCTTCAAGCTAAAATTTAATCGAAAACTCGCGCTCAAGTTTCATTGGTATGACAGGTGAGTGAAGCACAACCTGACAATCTGAAAGCGTGTAAGCCTTAAGACTATGCTACATGCCTATTTAGCGGAACTTAACTCATTTTAAATACCAAGTTGTTGTTCCGACTACTTCCGACAAATGATATTTGTGCTCAGGGTGGTCTTTTTCCAGACAAATTTTGACTTTTAATCAAGCATTCTTT
This sequence comes from Symsagittifera roscoffensis, assembly GCF_963678635.1. Taxonomy (NCBI): domain Eukaryota; kingdom Metazoa; phylum Xenacoelomorpha; order Acoela; family Convolutidae; genus Symsagittifera; species Symsagittifera roscoffensis. The sequence continues at coordinate 17,083,263 of NC_087068.1, forward strand.
TATCATTCAAAAAGTATTGTTTATTTGAGCTCATATGTAAGATAATATTTTACATGTGATCGTTTTTTGCTGAGTTATGCAGGTTTATAGATTGTCATTTTGGGACAATTAACGCGCGATATATTTTATGCCTTTTTACGTTATACTATTATATGACTAACCCTAAAATTTTTCTTCTGGCGACTTGGTTCCAATATACACTAGTTTTGAGGAGGAGCGCTCCAAAAAAAACTCCACTTTTCGGTCAAAACTTTCCAAATTTAAGGTCAAACTTTTCCCGAAGTTTATAATTGAAGCCCTTTTTAGTCGCAATGAGCTGCTGATTTTAGCAGCTGCTAAATTCTAGAAAAAATTTTCAATGCCGAGAATTAAAAATTTCGCTCTATAATTTTTTTTTTATAAATTAGGTCAATGATTAGATGAACTGATCATTTTTTGCTTCATTGAAATTAGTCGCAGCTTTAATTTTCAAAATGATAGTCAAAAAAACTTGTGGGGACTCTTAAATTATTGAAACTGAATGTAAATAAAAAAGAAGTTTAACATCACCATATCACCCCCACGCGCGCGAACACATATGCTACAACTTTTTAAATCATTTTCTTCTGATATTTTTTTTCGCAAAAGTGAACAAAGCGAAGGGAATTTTGTGTGATACTAGTAGAGCATACGACCAGCTATTCTGATTTGCCCCTCACACTTTTGCCCTTGGTATCTCACAACCAAAGCACCGTAAGAAAACTGAGGCGAAAGAGGCCACTATGTTTTAAAAAAGCGATTTGTGTTAGGGCATCACTTGCTGCATTCGTCTCAAACTATATGTCATTTCAGGTTTTTATTCAAGATTTCTTGGGAAGGTTTTTAAGGTCAACTGTTAACACTTTCCATTTCAGTGAGCCGGAAGAAATTATAAACAAATCTGACAAGTTATACTTCCCTATTCGTATATTTATGACGTCGATTAATCGATACTATATACTAAATAGTTTAAACAAAGAAGCCGTCAAAATTACTATAATGATATTTTCGGTGACATAACAATTTGATAAGCCGTCAGCCTTTCTAAGTTTTTACATTATTTTGATGAACCTGAAGGAGAGTACAGAATTTCTGATGGAATGTCTAGCAGTGAGCAGATCTAGAATTTTTGCAAGGGGGAGAAGAAAAGTTTCAAAATTTTTTCGACAATTTTTAAGCCCTCCTAAAAATTCAAAGCCAAAAAGTAATATATCCGGTACTGTTACAGTATGACTCCGCTATACGACAACGATTTCTAAATGAAGTTGTATTTATTAATACTGCTTAAACAATTCACCATGAAGGACACTTACTGTGATAGTTGCACAGCTACTGACTATACAGTTGTTTACTACAGATGTTTGATAACTTTCCTTCGAGATAAAACAACAGCAGCTTATGAAAAGATTACGTGGAAAAAATTTAAATATATATTGACGAACAGCGATATTTTTTTAAAATTTATTTTATGTTAAGTTATAAGAACATTTCATTCTAATTTTTTCTTTTTGTTTCCAGCAATGTACATATACTTCATTTACAATTTTCGATTTCTCATGAATGAAGCGTTTCTGTTTTTTGATTAATAAAAAGAAAATTAAGTATACTTCGACTGTTTAGTTTCTCCTGTTTCAATAACATAAGTCTGTAAAAATGTTAGAATATCAAATAAAACAGCAAGCTAAAAAGTTACATTCATGTAAATTTTCCAAATATCTATAGCTTTATTTAGTTATGAACATTTGGCTCTGATTTTTTGCGCGATTGTTAAATATATTTTTAACAATGGCGGGAATTGGAAAAAGCTCCGCTACGAAAAGTTCATGACTAAATATTATAACTACCCGTATCGAGAAAATTCTTTATTTCTGACCTGAAATACTTTATATCCATGTTTAAATAAAGCAGGTTTTTTCTTGAAAATTTTTATTTCTCATCTTATTTCTGATCAGAAAGTAGCTAAATCTAGGCTATTTCTAGCTAGAAAATGTCTCCGCCCTGCGAATTCATAGGCCGTTGTACTAACCGCTGGGCCACATGACCTGATAATGTAAGATAATAAGTGCAAGTGTTAATTTGCATTGTATTGCTACAGCTATTGTGTATACTCGAAGCATGTTTATCTCGTTGCGGTTGAGTAGTGAACTGATTTCTGATTATTTCTTTGCCGATATTCTTTTTTTTTCTAAGCTAAGAAAAAAATAGATTATTCCTGTACAGAAAATACAACAAAATTTGGCTAGGTTATCTATATAACATTTCCATCTAGAAAAACTGTCTTCGCTGAGTACGGGTATAGATAAAAATTTAGCATAAATTTAACAACAGTTTGCTCTTAAATCTCTCCACAACTGACTCTGACTGATTTTATCGCTTGATGGTGATCTAATTAACCATTGCCCCCTTTACAAGAAATCGAGGGGGAGGCAACTGTTAAGTAGGTTAGGTTAGCCGAATTTTCGACCAATGAGAATGCAGCAAAATTCGAATTTTATATAAAACGATCAAGTGCTTATTCACTGGTTTTATTAACAGGGGTAAATAAATATTTAGTAGATACAATAGGGGCGGCAATTGTTAAGTAGATCCTTTAATGGTTCCGACTTTTGAAAAAAAGTGGAATATTTAGGCCTTACGTGTTTTTTAACTAAGTGAATTTAGGCTTTAAGCGAATTTTTCGACTTTTTAGCAAAGCGTTTTCGACAGAAAAATTTAAAAGCTATACCAGCTGAAGTGTATCATTGCCTGAAACTCAAATGCAAAAAAAGTGTTCACCTTTAAAACTTTTTTTGCAACCTTATAGGAGCTTAAAGATTGCCAGTTTGGCTAATTTGGCAAAACCAACGCGCGACATATTTCGTGCTATTAATGCGTAAGCGGAGTTTTCTTCCGTCTTAAGAATCGTTGCAATTTGAATTGAGGCATGTTTTTGGTCTTTTCAATATTTTTTTCTTATGCAAAATTTATCACTTTGTACTTTACATGGCTTTTGAGGGGATGGTTTTTGAGAAAAAAATATAAAAATGTTTTTTTTTGTGACTTTTGTCAATTTTTAAAAGCGAACACTAGTCTATTGAGCTTAAAATGCAGTTGGAACATTCAGGGATAATTTGAAGTTAAAACGCGTGTCAGGGATAGTTTGAAGTTAAAAAAAAAACTTTTTTTTCTTTTCTTATTATTATTCCGTCAAATTATCAGTTAGAAAAATTACAGTTTGCCTAAAAGTGCAGTCGTAACACTCAGTTTTTTTGCGCACTGATTAACAAACAGTCTTTTTATTGAATTTATTAAAAATTTATTGAAATTGGCTGACAAAGTTTTTGGTCTATCTGCGCTTCGCGCTTGAGAAAGGCCCGCAGTCCTATTGGTTGCCATACCTGAATGTTCTTTTGTGTAGCTTGGTTAATGGCTGCCTCGTAGACACTGTTCCCGTTGTGGTCATCCGCCACTAGAATTATGGCCTTCCTCCACTTGTAATGGATCATCAGGTCCATCCACACTGCTGGCTCGGCGTCCAGTGGAGTGACCATGCGAAGAAACATCGGATGGATATTCTGGAATTTAGCAATTTTTTTTCAAAGCAACCCATAAATGATCAACGGAGCAAATTGCTAAAATGGATTGAACTTTTAAAAGTGCGAGTTTTGCGCCAGTACAACAATGTTTACGGTATTAGTGGATTAGAGGATTTCAGAACTGATTTCTGAAAAAAATCAGTTCTGGAATCCGCAAAATGGAATGCACCACTTTTTTTTCTAATTCCGGAGCCGTTAACAGCACTTAATTTGAAACCTGGCACTGTACAAAGAACTTAACAGTCGTTAAGGAGATATTAACAGACCTGAGCTAACGTTATGTACCATTAATAATTTATGACAACAGCCATGATGTTCGGTTCACGTCATGAAATGGTGATGGCTTACGACAACCATGAACTATGACCATATCAAAATGAATGGCTCAACTTGCCTTCTCTGAGAAAATGGTGTCCCTGGTGTGTATGGATATGATGGGCAGTCTGTAGAAGGAACACGTGTAGGCTATGGACACTGGCAGCACATCTGGAGATCCAGGAGGGTGGGTGATGATCAGAACAGCCACCTGAAACGAACCAGGGTTATGTTATGGAGTACATCAGCTGGGCTGTTTTATCATGTGACTGAAGAAAACTTATCTCAAAGAATCAGTTACTATAATCAAATATATTCCGCAATACTTGAAACACTTGTGCAAAATCTTTCTTAGAGTAATCAACCAAAATGAAATAGAAAGAAAAAATTGTCTGTTAACGTGAAAACTTTTTCAAATGAATTTACTTTTTTTTCAACTTTTGTACATGTGTTTATACCAGATAAGCAACAGCTCAAATTTGTTCACACCTCGGCGATGCGTGTCGCAATGTGTGTCATAAAACTTCTCGATGCAATATTTAGCTGTTGGTTATTGACTGCAACGCTTGCAAGATATACCATAGGAGTGCACGTGTCAAAACTTAAGCAAAGGCAATTCGGGCTTCAACAACTTCAGATTGATAGTCTCGGTAAGTTTGGGCATTTTAGGTAACCTGGATTTGGTGATATAAGGAAGAATGAATAACGATAGAAATTATGCCTAGAAGTGTTTTTTTTGCCAAAAACAAAACTGAAATTTCATTTTAAACAATTGGGCTAACAGTTTTTCTATTTTTTTTTAAATCAAAGAAATTCATTTGCTGGTTGATTACAAGAGTGCTGCGTATTGCGTAAACAATAATTTTGTAGCCTTGCCGCAAATTATAATGAAAGTCTTGTTTCGAATTTTTTTGTCGAAAATAAAAATGAAAAAAAATGAAAAAAAATAACGCAGTTTTTTTCTCTGCAAACTTTTTCAGTTTTTCATTACGCACGAAGAAACAATTTTTTTGGCCTCAATTACAACTGTTTGATCAAAATGAAAATACCATAAAATAAAATTTATATTATTGAAACCGTCTGCTAGATGTGAGGCTATTTGGTATTTTCAAACCTTCTTAACTCAGTGAGTACAAAAAAATTAAAGTTGAGTTTGTCAAAATTGCCTTTAGCACAGCGTTAAAAGAGGAAAAATAAACAAAAACTCAAATAACAACCTGAAAAACGAAAAGACTCAATTACTGGCTTGAATTGACTGTAAGAATTGACAGTAAGAAGTCAGCAGACGCCTCAAATTTACTTCACTCTATTTTTTTGCGTTAAAAATTTATGAAAAACTGTTATCCTAATTTAAATTACATATTTTCTTTCCAGTTTTTTAACAAGTAATCATGAAAAAATAAAAACCTTGCACGTATAAACTTGACCAGTTTTTGCCACATAGCATCTGCTAGAGAACCCCATAGCAAAAATGTCATGCGCATCGTGCAATGAAACTTTGTCATTTTCTTTTTGCAATTCAAATTTTATTAATAAATTGTCTTGAAGAACAAAAATATCTCATTGAAAGAGCACTATAAAACCAATATTTGCCTGTTATCAGGTGTCTCAGACTTAAACATGGTTGTCTTGATTAGCCTCAAATAAGGCTGTCTGCTCAGATTTAAATATATTGTCTACTGTGTGAAACCCAAAAAACCGTTTTCACTTGTAAAACTATTTGTATTTCAGGCTGTCATTTAAAAATATTTTGTTCAAAATCCGGATGTAATTTTTAAAGGAGGCCTTAAATACAGTGCTAATTTAAATTAACCGGACAAAACGAGCTAAACTTGAAATCTAAAACGCGTTTTTCTCAAATTGAGTTGAGTTTAGGTAAGACTCATGATGACAAACTGCTTGAAACTTTGACAGAATTGATATGGCGTAATTTGTTTTGCGAAATTCGGGCCCAAAATTTTACCCAAAAATTGGTCATTTTGGCTTTTCTTAGTTAATCAAAAATTACGCCAAAAATACCCAGTCGATCACAGACATAATTATATCAAAGTTAGCCCCCAACGTAGCCCAATTAATTTTGAGAAAAAAAAATTCTCCCAAAAAATTCGCAAAACGTTTTAAATAAAAAAAAATTGATGTTTTATATAGTAAAAACGACCTTTTTTGTCGATCAAACAAAAATAAATTAACTCATCCAAGGTTTTGGAGAATATTCTCTTCTTAGAGTTTGTTGAGATGAGTGAGGGGCTAACTTTGATAAAATTATGTCTGTGATCGACTGGATTTTTTGGCGTAATTTTTTTTAACAAAGAAAAGCCAAAATGACCCATTTTTGGGGTAAAATTTTGGGCCCAAATTTCGCAAAATAAGTTGCACCCTATTATTTCTGCCAAAATTTTAAGCAAGTTTTGTCTTCATAAATTTTCACTTAAACTCAACTCAATTTGAGAAAAACGCGTTTAAAATCTCAAGTTTAACGCGTTTTCTCCGGTTTATTTAAATTTATTGATTAAAGTTCGTTGAGTGGAACAAAAAAAACGAAACAACAATTGATAAAGCAAAAAATGAACACAACTAGTGGAAACGGAACAAAATTTTGAATAATTTGACGACCCTTTAACATGCATCACATAATTATTTGTGTTAGAATGAATGATGATTTTTTTCTTCATCACTAAAATTTGGGCTAACAGTTTTTCTATTTTTTTTTAAATCAAAGAAATTCATTTGCTGGTTGATTACAAGAGTGCTGCGTATTGCGTAAACAATAATTTTGTAGCCTTGCCGCAAATTATAATGAAAGTCTTGTTTCGAATTTTTTTGTCGAAAATAAAAATGAAAAAAAATGAAAAAAAATAACGCAGTTTTTTTCTCTGCAAACTTTTTCAGTTTTTCATTACGCACGAAGAAACAATTTTTTTGGCCTCAATTACAACTGTTTGATCAAAATGAAAATACCATAAAATAAAATTTATATTATTGAAACCGTCTGCTAGATGTGAGGCTATTTGGTATTTTCAAACCTTCTTAACTCAGTGAGTACAAAAAAATTAAAGTTGAGTTTGTCAAAATTGCCTTTAGCACAGCGTTAAAAGAGGAAAAATAAACAAAAACTCAAATAACAACCTGAAAAACGAAAAGACTCAATTACTGGCTTGAATTGACTGTAAGAATTGACAGTAAGAAGTCAGCAGACGCCTCAAATTTACTTCACTCTATTTTTTTGCGTTAAAAATTTATGAAAAACTGTTATCCTAATTTAAATTACATATTTTCTTTCCAGTTTTTTAACAAGTAATCATGAAAAAATAAAAACCTTGCACGTATAAACTTGACCAGTTTTTGCCACATAGCATCTGCTAGAGAACCCCATAGCAAGAATGTCATGCGCATCGTGCAATGAAACTTTGTCATTTTCTTTTTGCAATTCAAATTTTATTAATAAATTGTCTTGAAGAACAAAAATATCTCATTGAAAGAGCACTATAAAACCAATATTTGCCTGTTATCAGGTGTCTCAGACTTAAACATGGTTGTCTTGATTAGCCTCAAATAAGGCTGTCTGCTCAGATTTAAATATATTGTCTACTGTGTGAAACCCAAAAAACCGTTTTCACTTGTAAAACTATTTGTATTTCAGGCTGTCATTTAAAAATATTTTGTTCAAAATCCGGATGTAATTTTTAAAGGATGCCTTAAATACAGTGCTAATTTAAATTAACCGGACAAAACGAGCTAAACTTGAAATCTAAAACGCGTTTTTCTCAAATTGAGTTGAGTTTAGGTAAGACTCATGATGACAAACTGCTTGAAACTTTGACAGAATTGATATGGCGTAATTTGTTTTGCGAAATTCGGGCCCAAAATTTTACCCAAAAATTGGTCATTTTGGCTTTTCTTAGTTAATCAAAAATTACGCCAAAAATACCCAGTCGATCACAGACATAATTATATCAAAGTTAGCCCCCAACGTAGCCCAATTAATTTTGAGAAAAAAAAAATTCTCCCAAAAAATTCGCAAAACGTTTTAAATAAAAAAAAATTGATGTTTTATATAGTAAAAACGACCTTTTTTGTCGATCAAACAAAAATAAATTAACTTATCCAAGGTTTTGGAGAATATACTCTTCTTAGAGTTTGTTGAGATGAGTGAGGGGCTAACTTTGATAAAATTATGTCTGTGATCGACTGGATTTTTTGGCGTAATTTTTTTTAACAAAGAAAAGCCAAAATGACCCATTTTTGGGGTAAAATTTTGGGCCCAAATTTCGCAAAATAAGTTGCACCCTATTATTTCTGCCAAAATTTTAAGCAAGTTTTGTCTTCATAAATTTTCACTTAAACTCAACTCAATTTGAGAAAAACGCGTTTAAAATCTCAAGTTTAACGCGTTTTCTCCGGTTTATTTAAATTTATTGATTAAAGTTCGTTGAGTGGAACAAAAAAAACGAAACAACAATTGATAAAGCAAAAAATGAACACAACTAGTGGAAACGGAACAAAATTTTGAATAATTTGACGACCCTTTAACATGCATCACATAATTATTTGTGTTAGAATGAATGATGATTTTTTTCTTCATCACTAAAATTTTTTAAATTATTCAACTCAATAAGGCTATCAAAGTTCACTTTTCACCACACGGAGTGTCAATAACAAACCACTGATTTCTGAGTCTAGTTAGGGATTCGACACCCTGACTACCCAAAGTGTCCCCCGTTTGGTACTAATTTAAGACCTCCATTTTTGGCTGACTGACCCGAAAAAATTTCTAAAGCCGTCTTCGGCACCAATAAATACTATTTTAGAGGGAGGAATGCGCCCCGAAAAAACACAACTTTTTTTTCGGTTGAAATTTTCTAGGTCAAAACTGTTCTTTTTTGGCCTGTTTTTCAAAAAAAATTATCTGCGGCGCAAAAAAATGGCAAAAAACAGGGTTTTTGAAGTGATTTGGGAGAGCAGCCGGAACAGAGAAGGAATAAAAGTCTGCGAGTCAAAGATTTTGCATAATCCTTCATTTCAACTAAATGTTTATAAGAGCCTTTTACAATTCTTGAGCGCTCACTTCAAAATAAGTAAGTATTAGTGCAGTGCCCAGCATCTTCAGAAAAGTTTAAAGTTCTAGTTCCCGCAAAAAAATCATGCGCCTCATCAGCTTTATGAAGTAAAAGTTGCGAACATGGCTCGAAAAATTCTGAAAAATGCATTTTGAGATATTCTGAAAAACCAATTGCACCAGAACCAGTATTTGAGATTTTTTCTGTATTTTTTGGTGATTTTACTGGATGGTTTTCACTGACGCTCTTTCATTAAATGGCCTTTACAATTTTGAAACTTATATGCAAAAAGAACTAAAATATCTTTTGGCTGGCAATGCCTTACAATGCATTTAAATAACAACCAGCTTTTGCTCTGATTTTGAAGTTGACTCTCAAATACATCTCTAATTATCCTTCTCTCTTTTTAGTCCCCTCGCTCCCCGTCACAAGTGAAGTTGGCCTAATTTGATCTGACAACCAAGTCATAATCTAATTACACTCAGCACGCGAAATCTTCCTTGTTCAAACCACTCTCATTTTTTTCACTTTGAAAAAATACTAAAAACAAAAAACGGAATTGATACGATTGCAAACAGTCTACGCATATCAAGTCCAATTTGATATCATCTTACACATTTAGAGTCTCTAAAAATAGCCTCTCAAACTATTTCATCTTTTACAGAAAGAAAAGAAAACTTAAAAACTTCAATATGCTTTATTACTATTTTATTCAGATCACGTCGGGATGATCCATATTTTTTTTGTGCAAAATGGATCCAATATTTTCATTTGAGAAATATCTACAAAAGGAATTCTAAATTATCCATTAAATATTCAAACAGCAAACAAATAAGGTGATGTTTGGAATTTTATATTGCAAAACTGCCTGATACCATTTTCAGCTACGGGTCAAAAAGTAATTAAATTAAATGAGAATCGCCACAAAAGCCTGGAGATAGTTTGACTACTGGGAAATAAAGAATGAAGGATGAAATTGAATTATGACGGTAGAAGAGACGGTTGCACTTCAATATAATGCCACAGAGAAATTGAGTGTAGTTTGTGCTAATTAGGTTTAATTTGAGCGTGAAGATAATAAACCAATAATTAGGCTGCTTGGTCGAAAAGGAAAAGGAAAAAAGAAAAAAAAACAAGACTATGTTAAGCAATCCTATTGTAGTCTTTTTTGCAATCCTTTGTTAATTCAGTTAAGAAATAGAAATCAGCCGTGTCCATTTCTTATGTGGATGGAATTATGCGAATGGAACCCATCTAGCTCGTATGTGAAGAGAAAAAAAGAAGGGTCGTATATCAGGGCGAAGCCCTGAAAGTTTATACCATACCTTGAGGCCATTTAAAAAGTTTGGAAAAAGGTTGAAAATTGATAAAATAATTTTAAAAAGTTCGTTTTTTCTTCAATTTATCACCCCACACGCTATGTTGAGTACAAGTGGATTTATTTAGCGTCTGGTATCCTAATAATAAGACCAAATGAGGTCGCCAAATAGCGGCGATTTTCAAGTCTCCATTTTTTGGCAAAAAGTGATCGTAGGTGAAACATCTTTTGCATTTCGACGTCTGGACAACTGAATAGCAAACTGAATTAAAAATTCACCCCAAACCTTAGTAAATCTTTCGACAATTAAAGTTTTTTCGAGCTAATTTGGCAGTTTTTGCAAACTCAATTGCAAACTGATAAAAAAAATCAAGCAATAAAAACAGGGTATTGAGTTATATTGCGATTCTGACAATTTTTTTAAAAATAATTCAGTATTTGGCTAAAAATGATCAATCAAATGGTGTAGAAATGACCTAAGAATATACGTTGATTTTTCTGCATTTTTTCTGACAGTACAAAAAATTTGTTGTTTCATAGAAGCATCTACTGTATTTTTTTTCTAAAATTTGTCCATCTAGTTGTTAAATTACGCTAGAAAGTAATGGCAGACAGATTGGCACTCTACTCACATGGGATACTTGAAAATTTTTTGATCAAATCTGATTTATTTAGCATACCCTAATCTATTCCAAAAGCGGGCAACTTAGCCTATTTTTTCTCTTTCACTCTTTCACTCGTATATTTCGACAAAACGGTGAATGTTCCGACTCCCTCTGTACAGTCTTTACAGGTCTCAAATAAGTTTTGTTAGGTATAAAATTTGATAAACTATAAAATTGGACTGAATACGATAAATTTCGATTTGAATTAGTATGATCAGTTTCCCTCTATTCAATATGAGTGCGGAAAAGTTGGCCTCGCATAATACTTTGTGTATTGAAACTATTACAAATTAAACTAGGCATCCGGAGATTCTAGGTTCATTTCAGGTTCAACCTTCATACAACTTTTTTTTGAGAAAATTGTTCACAAAATCCATCTCAAGCACACATAATAGTAACTTGCTTCGAAAGTAGGAACAAAACGCTTCATCTCCAAAAGGATTTTAGACCTTACTCTATCGAGCTAAATTTTTGGCTAAAATTTTTGACTAAATAACCAGTAATTAACGGACAACTGACTCGATATGAAATGCTACCCTTTTAGTATTCACAATAAACTACACATTGTGAATTATGTCTTGTTAAGTTAGGGCAAATAAATGAAATGGTCCAAAAGTTCTAAAGGGAAGCTTTTTACCCGATCACCTCCAAAGAGCAAAAATGGAGCTTCATATTTACAGCTCATAGAAAATTGTTTAGATAACAATCTCCTTGAATGAGAATCGTATAAAAGTTTTTGAAAAGTGTTTTCGATTACACAAACCAAAAACAGTGTAAATTATTTTTGAAAATGCAGCAAAAAGTTTCAAGTAATGATAGTCAAATTGTTTTTGGATTAAAAAATTCCAAAAAACGTCCTACAATTTTGTGTGAAAAAATGCTAAATGAAACCAATACTATAGAATTTGAACGTTTGCATTTGTTAGTAAAAAATTGTCTTTTTTTGACGTAAAATCATTTCGTACTCAAATAAACGTTTTTCAAAAACATTTTTTTTCCATTCAGTTTAAAAATTTTCTACCGATATCCTTGTCCAGATCCTCAAAATTGACAAAAAACTCATTCCTTTCAATTTGATTTATGCGTTTATTGGAAACCTAATTTGTAGTTTCTGATCAATAGCAGTTAATTTTCTTCGGCTACTAAAACCTCATGCAAATTCTGTGCACCAATTGAAGTTTGTTTTACCAGCCATCTGAGTTAGTTTTTGTTTAAATAAATCAGCTAATTAGGAGGTTTTCCATGAAATTACAGATTTGTTTTTCGGGTATTATCCAGGATTACTGTGCTTGAATCCAAGAGCAAAAAAAAGATAGCCGTTTACTGTGCAACTAGCACAGAATGCTCCGACATTAGTTTGAAAGAAAGAAAAACACATTTTTTTCAAATTAATTTATCTGTGCGGTATGATAAAAGGAATGAACAAAAACTACAACTTAGAATTGTTTGACAGTCGCAGTAGAACAGGCAAATGTTTTTCGAAAAAATTGACTAGAAAAACAAATTGGCTGTTTATAGGCTGTTTATTTTAATTGTAATCATAACAATCCAGGAGAAAAAAAACTAAACTTACCCGGTCTTAACAAAACTTCTTATCATATAATTTTCATCATGAAAATTTTTTCATCCTACAACCTCCTCAGAGGCGGATCTAGAATTTTCTCGAGGGGGGCACATTTTCAAAAAAATTTCGAAAAAGTTGTCGACCTTTTCTTAGGTCAATTAATTTGGTTTTTTCCGAGCTCTCCCAAAGCATTAAAAACACCCTGTTTCGGTCAAACTTTCTGGGCCACAGGCAACTTTTTGAACAAATAGGCCAAAAAAGGCATTTTAGGCACTTTTTGGAAAATTTTGTAACAAAAAACTGCGTTTTTCCGGCGCGCGCTCCCCCCTCAAAAATTAGTATTTATTGGCACCAAAGGCGCTTTTAGAAAAATTTTAGGGACCTCACCAAAAATAGATATCTCAAAATAGTTCAAAGGGTGGACCCTTTGGGTCGACAGGGGGTGGAATCCTTGAGGGAGGGGCGTCCATCCTCCCCCCCCCCCCCCTAAATCCGCTACTGAACTTCCTACAAGTTAATAAGTACAAAAAATTTATTGAAGTCCATATGACAAGCATTTTTTCATACATGAAAGTCTTATGACAATCAGTTTTTGTTTCAAAAAAGTTGTTTAACTAGCGTTTTTCCTTATTTGGGAATCCAAAAATGTTTTGAGTTACGCTTTGAAGATTTGTGCCTTGCCTAAAAAGATAAGAACCAAAAGCTTTTTCATAGAAGAAAGTCCAGAGGTTAACTGGCAACAATCGCACAAATAAGTTGCATTGGTGATTTGCCATGTAAAATAATATTAACACTTCGACACAGAGTTACGTACAAAAGCGCAACATTTTTTCGCGAGGTTATAAAATTTCTACACTGTAAGTGAAAGTAGCGGCCTGTTATTATTTACAATGATAGTTTTTTTGATAAGCCAAAAGCATGAAAACCGTCAATCAGACAAAAAATTTAGGGTGTGCAGTTGTAGGGGGTCGACCCGGGTACTATAAGGCTATTAAAACTGTTATAATATAACGGAAGCAATTTTTACGACAAAACCTGAGTGCCCTTGTTACTCATAATTTCTAACTAACCTTGTTTTTGTATATTGCGTTCTGTTAAGAGCACAAATTTTTGGCATCAAATTTCAAAATTAAAAAATTGTTTTTATGGAGCAAGCAAGTCATACAATTCCATACTTCATAAAAATGCCAGTTTTACTATTTGTACACAATTTTTTAGACCTATGACAAATAGTCCATAGTCCATAGTATGGAAAAAATGTATGATGATTGCATTTTAAACCGTGATGAACATTACTTTAAAAACTTGCCTGTTTGGTCACTAGCTGTTCGCACAAATCTAGGGCAGCATTGATAGGGTTCGACATAACTGGCTTATAAAGAGTCTTGTACTCCAAATCGGGCGAATCCTTATCTGAGAAACTGTCATTGGCCACATTCCAAAGCGACTGGTCATGAAGCAGAAGCCCAATATTGATGCGGGTTAAACATGTGATACTGTCCAGGTTAATAAGAAGTAATAAGACACTGGATAGGATACATTTTCGGCTAGGTGCGACGGTTTGAGATGAAGTTCTGCCAGTTGGCCTTCTGGGGGTACTTTCAGGCCGTGACGTCATTCTGCTAACATAAAGTGTAAACCATGGTAGTGGGGGTAACAAATCTAACTGTAAAACATGTATGATTTTTAGAATTCTTCTAAATATATTTCTAAAGCATAACACTTTGGAATATTGTTTATATAATTAACTAAGTTTGTTATTTTCAAAATTTGAATTTTGCAAAACTGTTTATTAGGTGCGTTTTTTGCTGGTAGATTTAACTTCGAAACGGTTATCTAGCAGCAAAATTTCATTTTGAGCTAAATTTGTACTAAAATAATATGTACTAAAATAAGTTATTTTTTAAATTAGGCAATAAAAATTTTTAAAAACTTTAAATAACGCTGAATTCTCTAATGTACGGAAATCTGCGGCTTCTTCAAAACAACTGCATTGAAATTCTGTCTTCAAACAGCAGCCGGCTATAATAACTTCAACTGCATTTCTAGACCCGATGATAATAAGTTACCCACTTAACCAGTTTTACCATCTGTGTTTAATTTACGACCATTTTAACGAGCAGACATTTTAGAGTCTTCCTCATAAAGAACTCAATATTGCTACATATACCATTAAGCAGAAAAACCGATCCACCGAAAAACGAAATCAGCAAAAAAAAACTTATGTTTTTCAAAAAATATCAAAAAGTTTCGGAAAATTTGCTAGTATAATTGTTTACTTCCGCTCAGCGTATGATCAATCCTCGTGACGCATATTTCATAATTACTTTTTAAAAGAACTATCTATATAAAAATTGTTATCATAATTTGAAAGTTAATAAGTTTTGAGAATTTTCTGAATTTGTTTGGCTGATTGAAGCTTCTGTTCAGCGCACTGTCCCATCGGTAATAAACAAAGGGCAGGACGGGGTTGAAATCTTCCGGAACAACAAGTGAAGCGTCGCGACAACAAACGTGCCACAATATCGTCTCCTTACATTCTTACCCTTACGAATAACAAATAAAAAGAGAGATAACATACCCCCTGGTTTTAAGTGGACGTAGTATGGCTTATAAGCGTATAGGTATTAAGAATGAAACATGTCCGTTTTTTACGCTTCAGTTCATTGTAAATTCGGGGTTCTGCTTTAAACTTTTGTATGAAGAAGGTACTATTTAGTTACAGCAGTCAGTTGGAACAGCAGAATTTTCCAAAAAAGATAACACTGTCAAAATGGTCAAAATGCGTAATTTGGAGAAAAAGAACAAGTAACTTCACGTTAGGATGAAAAAATAGCGGCTTTTAATGATAATTATTGAACTGTCAGAGAAAGAATATTATTATAAAACTTTTTTTGAATATTAATTTTTTATTAGATCTGTTTTTTTTCTAACGACTTTATTATTAAACATTTCAGTTAATTATGGGAGTAGGCAGGTTAAATGTTATTTTGTGGGCTTTCTTCTTTTGTAAATTTTTTCAGCAAGTTTAGAACTCCGAGAAACTAAATCTTTCGAGAATGCTATTAAGGTATGAGAGTAAAAATTAATGTTTTCTAGGAAAGTTTTGGCTTTCGCGATTGTCTGCTTACTGGGTATACATTAATCCAAATAAATCACAGGGTTACCCAAAGCTGTTAACAAAAGTAAACCGTTTAATTGAGGATCTGGGCTATTTATGACAAGAATTAACAGAAAAATAAGCGGAATTTAGGGAATTACTGCGCCGGAATTTTGTTGTTTATTTTGCACGTTTGTTTCTTAAACTTCAAACGCAGTTTTGAATCTCTCAAATTGTGTCTTTAGGTCATAATTTACACATTTTCATAAACTTTTCAGACTTTTCAGAGATATTTCAGTGAAAATCATTGGGGGTAAGATCCTATTTTGAACCTATACAAGGTATGAATGGTAATTAAAATCGGGGAAACTAGGAAATGATTGTTAATAATAGATCCGTAGACTTGATAATTGAACTATCATTCGCAGGTTTAGTCTGAAATAGTCTTGAACACTAGAAAAGGTAGATATCAGCAAATTTGCTTGCTTTGGTTTTGAACTTTCAAAGTTTTGTAAAATAGCGATTGTAATATTTTTCATGTAATTAAGGTTTTCGTGAGACAAAGTTTATTTTGGTATTTAAACGAAAATGTTTTGAAAAACTAGACTAACAAACCGAAATATTCGTATGAAAAGTAATTGGTTCAATGGACCAAAACGTCGACCCACGTAGTATTAGCAGTAGAGCAGGCTAATAAATATACCTAACTTCGCAGAATTGACAGCTATTTGACGCTAAATTAGACAATTTGGTCAAAATGTTCAACAAAACACCGAGGAAGAGAGCTTTCAAAAAGCTCAAATAACCAAAATATCATAGAAAACATGCGATATTTTATTAGACTTAAGTCTTTCAGACTAAAATTCGTATGCAAATTTCAACAAATTGATGTTTTGAGCTAAAATTTTAAAAAATAATACTTCAATTTGTCGTTTTTGTGAAAATTTACGGATGCCGATGTGTAACAAATTGTTCCGACCTTGTTTATAATTTTCTTTTACTGCCCTGCCAACAATCATTCCAAAATGAAATGCGGCTCACCAATACCAATAGCTCCAATCATCATTTTAATAGAAGCAAATTACATCATTTTATACTTGATAGTAAGTGTGAGCAAAAGAGTCTCACATTATGCTTTTTTTTGAGAAATTTGATATGAAAATTTTAATTTGAAATTGATTTAGAAAAAATAATCGTCGTAATCTGGTGCCTGGTGCTTCAAATATTGAAAATGTATTGACTTTGAAATATTATGACAAATTGAAGAGAAAGATCACATTCAAATACTGTTTGATAATTCAAAACTTTTTTTCATGATATCTCGAACGACTCACTTTTTAAAAACTTCAGTCAAAATTGTGTGCATATGTGATAGCTAATACTTTTGTTCAAATGACTTCAGTCAAACACCAAACATCTCCGGAAGAATTTAAAAAGTTTACTTAAAATCGCAGCTTGATCATATGCAACCTTAAATTTTGTTTTAGCTGGGTTCAATTTGAATCTGTGATTTCTCAATTTTTTTCAATGAAGAACCAGCCCGCATCTAAGGAAAACGAATAGAAATCAATTAAAGTGGATTTTTGTGGTCTGAAAACTTTTAAAAAAACGATTCCCATGTTTCACTTGGACAAAAAAATGGAACAAAAAATCGACTATAATCCCTTGTTGTTATCAAGTTTGAATTGAGTTATAATCCATATAAAATCATATAAAATGGGTTTTATTTCACTTTATTTTTGTTTTACACAAAATTCTGCAAGAATTTTTGCATTTATCAAGTGAGTAAGGCAGAAACTTTTCAAAACCCCTGCTCTAACTCAACCAGCCGCCTCCTGACATGGTTCCCCCTCCCTCACTTGAACCAACCCCCTCCCCCCACCAGAACCGACCCAGCTAGGGCAGTGTGTTGAGTATGGCGGGGAGTTGGTGTAGGTGGGTTCTGGGTGACAAAACTGAGAAGTTGATTACCATAAAAACAGTAACAAAAATCAAAGTTGCACAGAAAAAGTTAAGTTTGAACAACAAGTAAAAATCAACTTTTGTTTAAAACGTAGAAAACTTTTTATGTTAGTAGAAATTCGCATTTCAATAGAGCGGAAAAAAATTGATACTAATAGATTTTCATTGTATTGATCCATGAAAGTGTAAAATAATCGATTATTATCAATTTACACAGTTTTTTAATGCTTTATTAAATAATAGCAGTACATTCCATTTTTCAAAACTATTATAATCAATTTTTTTTCTTCATTTCTATAAACGTTGAAAAAAGTTCAAGTTAAATCGTTTTGATTCATGGAATTCTAGCGCGGGATACTTTTTTTCTTCTTTATCAACAAAAAAGCAGAAAGTTTTGATAGATTGGTAAAAATAAAAAAAAAACAAAACCGTGAAAGGAAAGTTGATAAAAGGGGCGATTTGTGGAAGAAAACAATTCGTTATACGCAGCTAAGCGTATTTTTTTGAAGGGTGAAATTTCGTAACAAGAGACAATTCGTAACACTTAATTTGAAAAATAATGGGGGATTTGCGTTCTACTCGTTCGTTGTGGGGAGTTAACTTTTATCTTGCATTCAAGAATTGCATCAAAAGCTTCAGGTGAGAGGCTAATAACCATATTTATTTATCGTTAAAAGGTTAACTAACTATTATCACTATAAGCAGAAAACAAACAGTTTACCCCACGCAACGGGCTTTCCGAACTGGGGTGTAACACACGCGACAATTCACAATTTATCGAGCTTATGTGACGGGAGCAAAGTTGGTCCAGAAACTTAAGGAATTTTGGCCAAAAATCACCAAATTACGCCTGTTACGAATCAACGCCCGCCACAAAATTTGGCTGAACCTAGTGAGTTTTTTCAAAATTTTGCTTAAAAAAAGAAGAAACTTGTTTTTTGATACATCTGTAGTAGTTGCCCTTAAATTAGAAAAAATGCGCTTTTTAAAAATTGTGGCCATGAATTTGAACGACAGACCGCATTCTCATGGACGAAAAAGATACAACCAATGAAAGAAGAACGACTTGTGTTGAAAACCCGTAAAGAAAAAAATCATTAACATTTTTAGAAAAAATCCTTGAAAATGAAATTGGAAAAACTAAAATTGGCTAGCTGCGCTTACGTTGGACAAAAGTAATTACAAAATGAAAGTTAACTACTATCATTGCTTAGTAGTTAACTTACATTTGTCGTTTTAGGAATCACATAAAAACGGTACTTAATTTTTCAAAAAAAAATCATGCCTAAAATTTTCCTTTAAATATTTTCACAACTTTGAAATTCGGCTTCAATCTTTTGATTTTTGGTATTATATTACAAAATTTAAAATTCTAGGCTCCCGAGAAAAGTATTGAGGTAACTTTAAGGTCAAAGTTTTCCAGACCACTGAATATGGAGGACATTAGGAAATTGAGGTCAATTGTGTTGTAGCTTTTTTCGGATGCAACTGATGAAGATTTTATAAGGTATCAATTAGGCGTATTCATTTCCTTTAACACGAAAAATCTATAAACGATTTTATTTTTCAAGAGTTTTGGTTAAAAGTGTTTTTTCACAAACTTTTACCAAGCTACAAATGCAAACCTTTTTGTCTGACTGAATTATTTTATGCTACTAGCACGGGAACCGTCTTAAGTTTTTTTATTTTCAGAAGTATGACATGGTGTTCAGTGATATAATTGCTGAAAAGTCTTATTGTTCCGACTTTCGATACGAAAGTAACGGAATATTTGTGCTCGGGGTGGGTTTTTTTTTTCTTCAGACATATTTCGACTTTTTAACTAGCCATTTTTGACGGATTTTTTTATATCATTCGAAAGGTATTGTTGTCCTGAGCTCAAATTTGAAAAGATATTTCACCTGTGATCATTTTTTGTAAAGTTACGGGGGTTTAAAGATTGCCATTTTGGTCAATTTGGGACAATTAACGCGCGATATATTTCGCGCTATTAACGCGTAAGCTGAGAGTTAATCCGTCTTAGAAATCGTTCCAAATTGATTAAAAGAAGCTTGTTTGCCATAATTGGCTTGTTATAAGGAGCGAAATCTATCCTTTTGTACTTTATATGGCGTGTGGGGTGATGATTTTCATAAAAAGTTTTAAATTTTAGAAAAAAATTTTTTTTCATTTTGTTTTATTTTATTGAATTTTTTAATGTTATTACTGCTCCATAAACCTTAAAGGGCAGTCGGAACATTCAGGGCTTCGCCCTGATACGAGCAGTATTGTTTATCTTGATTTCAAATGAAAAATTATAAGTTTGAAGCGAATCAGCCTTGCTTGTGGGTAATGGAACAATTAAAGTCCAGAAATTAAAAGATGTTTTACAAGAATCAAAGGCACTTCAGACATTTCGAGACCAAACTATACCTTTTTGTATCTCTTTTAATCTGAAAAACTCTTGTTGCTGAATACGTAATACGGCTATTTCTCTTAGATTTTTTGCTGTTGTGATATCCAGCAACAAATGAATTCAAAATGTAGCTACGAATGCTAAACTTATTTTTCTTTCTTCGAGCTTGTTGCTCTTTTCATGCTCATTTCAATCATTGTATATTCCACGGCATATATTATCTACCGAAAAAATTTACGTTGCTGAAGAGTTTGATTGTTGGATTTGGAGGTTGAAATTTGATTTTAAGACTTAGGATTTCAAGACTTGTCGCAAAAAACAGTGGTAAAATAAGGTATAACAGTTCTTTACGAATGGCGAGGGATAATAATGCTGCAAACTACTGCACCAACAAGTAGCAGTATAACCAAAATTTTACCGACAAATCGAACAACATGGGAACAGTTCGAATGTGTTGTTCAGTTAAGGCCTAGTTTTTTTGTAAAATGCGTCTTATAATGGTGCATCTTATTAAGTTGAAATTTTACCTTTTAATGAAATCTAAATGTAAAACTGAATAAATACTGCTTATATCAGGGCAAAGACCGTAACGTTCCGACTATCTTTTAATGTCGATCAGAAGCTTTCCGATTACAAAAAAAAATGTTAAAATTTTTCGAAAATATGACCGCTTTTTGGAATCTTTGAAAAAAAAATTAACGACTCAATTTTATCAAGCTATGTAAAGTATAAAGCTGAATAAATTGCAGCTGGTAACATATTAATAAAAACAAATTGGTTATTTTGACTAAATTCAAAGTGATTTTTTTTGCCATTTGCTTTTTAAATGAACGAAGAATCGTGCGCATATTTATCCCAATTCAAATTTAGGCCATCAAAGTCGTCCCATTTTTATAGCATAATAATTTTGCTATAAATAATCACCGGTAAAATATCTTTCTAATTTTCAGCCCAGAGCATCAACATCTTTAAGATTGTATAAAAAATTCCATGAAAAACTGTTAGTTAAGAATGTAATTATGGAAAAAAGCAACCCGAGCACAAAAATTCCGCCACTTTCTGCAATAATTGGAGCACCAACAAGCCAATGATTTTTGAGCGGTGAAAAAATTGTCTGAATCGTTTAATTGAACTGGGTTCTCGCAAAAAAGAAAAAAACGCCATTGTATTGTTATTATCTGATTCGAGCTGTCCAACGAAATTTGGTGAACGGTCAGAAAAGCCGGTTTGAGTATGTTGATTTTCAGAATTTTTTGACGGCTGATTGGTTTTTAGAAAGCTGTTTAGAAAGTTTGGATAACAAATAAACAGATCCGCTTGATTTACTGTTTTCCACTTTTGTGGGTTTCGATGGGATTGGGTTAAATAAACCAATTAACTGCTAGAACGAATTGATTAAGTCTAAAACTTATATTAATTTGCAGTAAAAGCTCACTATATCTTTCATTCATTCGTGCAAACTATTTGAAAAAAAAAACGTTCAGACCAATTTTTGTTGACACTGAGACATTTTTTATACAGACATTGACAACTTTTTGAGGTTTCCAATCGCGACTGAAAGGGTTTCAATAGTTTTTTTCCATATTTTCCCCTTAATTGAACGATTGGTACAAAAACGAGATCACCGGAGAAATATAAACCGTTCTTACCTTCAAAACAACTGAAATGTTTTATTTGCGCCCAACCAGTGTTCATAACCAGGGTATCTTATTTTGAAAAACAACTTTTGTATCGCCATTTAAGTAAACACATCAAACAAGATAAAGATTGTAAAAACATCAGATATTTGAGATAAAATACATGAACAGAAAAAAAAGACACAAAACAGGAGAAGGCTTACAATTATAGGTTAGTGGATCTTCAAATGAACAAAAACAAATTGCTAATAAGTCATTAGAAATTGAGACAGGATGACATTAAACCCTCAAATGGTATATTTTAATACAGCTCAATCAACTAAAACCGCCGAGAAAAAAAAGCAAACAATGAAAATTGGGGAAAACGGGAGAAAATACAAAAAGCGGTGAAAGACAAGAGATAATGAAAAAGCAGGTAGGTCGTAATGCAGTATCCACGAGCAATGATAACGCAGAACAGGAGGATGAAAAAAGGATAATAACTCCTAAGGAAAGGTGAGGGCTAAAAAATACTGCGCATTACGCTACCAATAAGTAGCAGTATCACAAAGAAATGTACCAAAATACAGCTTTTATATTAATACTGATAGTGGTACGTCATGTTCATCAGATCGAACAACTTGACAACGAATCGAAATTGCCAACTAATTATGTAATAATTGCGTTAGAGTAATATTTTTATCAGATGAGTTGGGACTTGGCTTAGGGTGTTTAGAAGAAAACAGTTGTTTTTTGGAAATGATTCGGTCATTAATATTTCAGAAAAATTTTACCTTCAAAGTTTCGAAAAAAAATGCAAATTTTACATTTTTTTAAACTATTTTTAGAGTTAGTTTCAGTAACTTAAGCTAAAAAAGTATAAGTTAGTTTGTTCTCATACGAAATTTTAGTTTAAAAATATTTGTTAGACCTTTCAGCTCTTTCCGTTATTAGAAAAATTTCAAGCTAACCAAATAAAATTTTTTTATAGATGTCGGCGAAAGGATAAGTTGTCTAATTACACTGTTTTTTCTAAAAAAATATGTTGGTACTGCTATCGGCGAAGGGGGAAACATAGAGGTTCAAATATGTTTCTATTCCCATCACCATTGTCACCAACATCAACAACTGATTTGACATCAGGCGCATATCGATTACAGCTCCAAACCCGAATTTGAGTTATATTGTTTGTGTCCAAAAAAGTGAAAAAAAAACGATCATAATCGATTCTAAATTTATTATTTTGCTACTATTTCAAAGAACAATAAGATCCATCAAACATTATCGATTCTTTCTCCATTTTATAGATAAAGACCATGAAACTTTAGTATAATAATTTTTTCCACTATATTGATACGAGTTTCAAAGCACATAAAGTGTTTCCTACGTTTTACACTTGTTGTTCAATTTCAACTTTTTTCTGTGCAACTTTGATTTTTGTAATTGTTTTTATTTCAATGTATTCTCAACTTTTTTTCTTAACGTCACCCCCCCCCCCCACACACACACCTGAGGAAACCCTCCTAATGCCGCCAGAACTAACCATCCCCTTTTCCTTCGCCAGAACGAACCGGAGTCGCTTCGCAAACTTACTGACGTTAAGAAAAAAAGTTGAGAATACATTGAAATAAAAACAATTACAAAAATCAAAGTTGCACAGAAAAAAGTTGAAATTGAACAACAAGTGTAAAACGTAGGAAACACTTTATGTGCTTTGAAACTCGTATCAATATAGTGGAAAAAATTATTATACTAAAGTTTCATGGTCTTTATCTATAAAATGGAGAAAGAATCGATAATGTTTGATGGATCTTATTGTTCTTTGAAATAGTAGCAAAATAATAAATTTAGAATCGATTATGATCGTTTTTTTTTCCACTTTTTTGGACACAAACAATATAACTCAAATTCAATCAATTTTTATCCATGAATCTCCATTGCGGGTGAAGTATCCAAAAAAACTGTATTTTAAGGCTAAAATTATTTGTTTCACGGAGGCAGATTTACTATTATCAGGAGAGAGATGTTTTAGAGAAGAAAAATCGAAAAAAAATCGGATCTGTTTTTAGCTTAAAAACATTGATTTTCCCATCTGCTTAACAATATCAAGACAAAGATTTGCCAAAAAATTCAACCGGCTGCTTTAGAGCATGTGTCGGAAGATTTTGAGCAAAAAAATAGGTTTTGACAGGTTTTGTTACCTTCCCTTCAAATTTACTATAACTTTAAATTTTTAAAAAAATATAAGGGTCTGAAGATTTTTTTTGAGCTTTTTGAACAAAAATGGACGACTTACTATAGTACACAAGTGTTAGTACACAAGTTAAGACCATTTATCTACGACGAAGAGAGCCAAAATACGAGCTATTCAGATTACCGTTGTTGTGCTTCTTGTAAATAACTACATGTCTTTTTTGGGTTATTTTCTGAGCTGCGTAATTTTGCCTTATCTGCAAGTATTGAGCATGTGAAACTTTTTTCAGGTCGACCCAAATTATATTGTGAGCTCTCTCAAAACACCATACAGACAATGTTTTGAGAATACTTTCCGTTTTTGCAAAACATTTATGCAAAAATTTGTGTTTTCTCCATCCGTACACCCCCATTAAAATTGGCATATGATGGCGCCTAAAACGCCTTTTGAAAAATAACCCTTTGTTTGAAGGGTACTAATTGGATGTAGTAAAGGTTGTGACCAGGGGCTGATTTAGGGGGGGGGGGTGAGCGAATGCTCCCCTTTTCAAGGATTCGACCCCCGCCGACCCAAAGGTCCCCCTTTTGTTATATTTTGAGGTATCCATTTTTGGCTGACGGACCCTAAAAGTTTTCTTACGGCGAATTTTGGCGCCAATATTTGCTAATTTTGAGAGGGAAGCGCGCGTCGATTTCTTCCAGAAAAGGCCGAAAAACGCATTTTTTTGGCTTTTTTTCAAAAATTTGATTAGAATGCAGAAATTGGCCAAAGCAGAGTCTTTTTAGTGCTTTGGGAGAGCTCGGAAAATCAAACTAGTCAACCTAAAAAAATCGAAACTTTTTTGAAAATCCCCCCGTCTCGAGAAAAATGTAGATCCGCCCTCTGGTTGTCCGCCCTCCGCCTTTTGAGTAGAATCCTTAAATGAGCCCTTGGTTCAGGGGCGGATTCAGGGGGGGGGGGGTGCGGACGTTCTTTTCTCAAGGATTCGACCCCCTGCCGACCCAAAGGTGCTTTTTAAGAAATCCAGTTTTGGCCGACCTACCCTAAAAATTTTCTAAAGGCGCCTTTGGCGCCAATATATACTTATTTGAAGTGGGGAGCGCGCACCAAAAAAACGCGATTTTTTTTTTGTCAAAATTTTCCAAAAAGTGCCCAAAAACGGCTTTTTTGACCTGTTTTTTCAAAAATTTGCCTGTGGCGCAGAAATTTTGGCCAAAACAGCGTCTTTTTACTGCTTTAGGAGAGCTCGGAAAATCAATTTAGCCGACCTAAAAAAAAAGGGTCGAAAATTTTTTGAAAATCCGCCCCCCCTCTCGAAAAACTCCTAGATCCGCCCCTGCCTTGGTTGGTTTTCAGTAAAACGAATTCTTTAAGGGCTAGGAGGGCTTGGGAAGCCCTTAAACCCCTTTGTTTGTCTCCATTTTTGTAGCCTGCAGTTTTTTAGACAAAATCATTCTTAATTCGACTCAATTGATTTGTAATTTGGCGGCTAAAATCACCTGGGGCTCCCAGGGCAGAAGAAAGAAACTCCTTCGAAATCAATTTCTATGCCTTTGTAAAACAGTCACTCAAGCGACCTGACAGCATGAAAGCAAGAAGAGCTCCTCATCTGATTTTGAAAGCTGATTTGAAAGTAAGACAACTGAAGTGAATCATAAAAGCATGTTACCATTTGTAATTCCCGAGTCGAGAGTTTGGATCCGATAAAAATCTTGTTTGATTGTCTTTTTTTGTAATGATCTTTTTCACTGTTGTATGCATCAAATCATGCAATGACGATTGGCAGGAAGCACACGATGCTGTTTAGAAATGTTTTATTACGGCCCAATTCAATTTTCTAACTTTTTAACTAGCCTTTTGACAGAAATTTTAATACAATCTGAAATAAAATAATGTCTCCGAAATAAAACAAGACTGCTCGTATCAGGGCAAAACCCTGAATGTTCCGACTGCCTATTAAGGTTTATGGAGCAGTAATAACATTAAAAAATAAAAGTAATAAAGCAAAATGAAAATTTTTTTTCTAAAATTTGAAATTTTTTAATGAAAATCATCCCCCCACACGCCATATAAAGTACAAAAGGATAGATTTCGCAACAAATAATTTATGGTAAATAAGCTTCGTTAAACTAATTTGGAACGATTTTAAGACGGATTAACAATCCGCTTACGCGTTAATAGCGCGAAATATATTGCGCGTTAATTGTCCCAAATTGGCCAAAATGGCAATCTTTAGCCAAAATGGCAATCTTTACACCCCCGTAACTTTACGAAAAATCATCACTGGTGAAATATCTTTTCAAATTTGAGCTCAGGGCAACAATACCTTTTGAATGATATAAAAAAGTTCCGTCAAAAATGGCTAGTTAAAAAGTCGAAATTTGTCTGAAGAAAAAAAAACCCACCCCGAGCACAAATATTCCGTTACTTTCGTATCGAAAGTCGGAACAATAATGTCTCTAAAATAATGTCTCTGAAATAAAATAAAGTCCATGACAAAAAAAAATTTCACCTGAGATCAATTTTTGTAATATAATGGGGTCTCAAAATTTCTTACTCAATAAAATTGGTATGATTAGGATAATTTACGTGCGATTTATTGCGTTTTAATAACGCGTATGCGGCAAACTAAATCAATCCAAATTGAAAAAAATAAGCAATTCAGTCTTCTCAATACGTTACCAGACGCATTAAAGATCATCCATAGCATCTGGGAAAGTTAAGAAATCTTAAAAAAATCTTTCTTGCTATAGTTGTTTTTTTACCTCTTGCTTACTTTGATTAGGTTTTTGTTCCGACTTTCGATACAGAAGTAACGGAATATTTGTGCTCGGGATGGGTTTTTTTTTTCTTCAGACAAATTTTGACTTTTTAACTAGCCATTTTTGACGGAACTTTTTTATATCATTCAAAAGGTATTGTTGCCCTGAGCTCAAATTTGAAAAGATATTTCACCAGTGATGATTTTTCGTAAAATAATGGGGGTTTAAAGATTGCCATTTTGGCCAATTTGGGACAATTAACGCGCGATATATTTCGCGCTATTAACGCGTAAGCGGAGAGTTAATCCGTCTTAAAATTGTTCCAAATTGGTTGAAAGAAGCTAATTTGCCCAAATTGATTTGCTACAACGAGCGAAATCTATCCTTTTCTACTTTATATGGCGTGTGGGGTGATGATTTTCATAAAAAATTTCAAATTTTAGAAAAAAAAAATTCATTTTATTTAATACATTTAATTTTTTAATGTTATTCCTGCTCCATAAACCTAAAAAAGCAGTCGTAACATTCAGGGCTTTGCCCTGATACGAGCCGTCTTGTTTGTTTTTTCGGGAATTTTATGCTTCATTTGATTTAATAAGCATTATTTTTCTAAAATTTGATGTATTTGTTGATTCATAAATTAATGTAGAAAAAAACTGCTTGTATCAGGTTAAGTTCTGAATGTTTTGACAATCTCCCAGCATCGATTATTAAGGTTGGGTTCTTTTCCAGTCCCCCTTTATAAGTGTAGTTCACCTATGTCTATTTGTAAAGTTTTTTGATCTTTCAAA
Source organism: Symsagittifera roscoffensis (assembly GCF_963678635.1). NCBI lineage: Eukaryota > Metazoa > Xenacoelomorpha > Acoela > Convolutidae > Symsagittifera > Symsagittifera roscoffensis. The sequence continues at coordinate 17,110,595 of NC_087068.1, forward strand.
CTGCAATAAATCGTGTCAGCTTGAACATGTGAGCAGATTTCAAACCTTTTCCTATTTGCAACGTGCCGTTTCAACAATTTGATTAATTTAGTTTGTTAGTCTTTCGAAGGAGTAAGTGTTTGGTAAAGAGCCAATTGTGGTCAAAAAATGATAAGGAATGTCAAAAATTGACCAAACTGGTAAGTTTAAAATCCCTGTATTTTTGCAAAAAATGATTGCAGGTAATTATTTATAAAAACTTTTTTAGCTAACCAGCCAGAGGCCTAACATGGAGGTTAACTATTTAAGGTGACTAAGCTATGGCTCACCTTATAAACTGTAGTGTACGTTCGATTTGAACCCGCACCTACATTATTGCTAAGCAACCGGCGGTAACACATTTTCTCATTGATACGCCCTCAACTTTGAGATTAGGGCATCTCTAGTTTTCCAATGTTATTGAAAATGCTTTCAACAATGACTTTATGAAAAGTTAGAATTCGTCGGAAGAAAAAACACAGAGCACGAGTTTTTTGCCACTTTGTTTGAACTTAGGATTAATAATCAAATAATCAGGCAGAGTGTCATCGTGAATGGATCGAAAATTGTGCTTTACGAAAAAAATTGTGCTTTACGTCGTACGGCTGCTGTCTTTTATAATAAAACTGTCAATTTATGACTTGTTTCAAGAGAAGCAAAATCAGCGACAAGTTAAGGTAACCCGTGTTGATATTCACCCATGAAAACTCGGAAAATTGCGTTCAGAATTATTAAGCAAAAGGACTAGTTGTTAGATGACTCAACCTGTATCAACAAAAGTTGATAAACCATTTTTTGTTCATGATTTGAGCAAGAAATATTTTTTTCATGATATAAAAAAGACAATTGAAAATAAACCAGACGCACTTTAATAAACCGACAAACAACTAGTTCATACGGTCATTTAAGAAGCGTCATAAAAATTTTCATTAACGAAATGGCTAGAAGAGCAGGAAAACATCAATTTCTTTTTCAGTCTATGACCTAAAAACTTTTTGTATGCGACAGTCCACTAAGTCTCTAATTTGTACGCTTAATGCTTCATAATTTTCACCGAATCTGTATTTCTTAGTGCCATAATTGCTGATGATGCACAACTTCATCATCAATTCAGGAAAAAAATCATCAAGGATTCGCTATTCAAAGCAGTACAGCGCAAAATATCTTTTTTTCAACTACGCACAAGTTTTTACCACTAATAACATTTATAATGTTAGAATAGTATGCTCTTAAAATTCTTAACTAAACTAGGCTAGAGTAAGAAGTGTAGAATTATGACTGTATTAAAATTGTTCTATTTAACGTCAACACTGAATATCAGCAGAATCACTCCGATGGAGTGCGTACAGTCATGGTCAGACGGTACCAAACACTTATCTAAACTAAATTAAGATGAGCAATCACGCAATCACAACAACCACCACATCTCTAATTTCCGCTACAAAAGATTTTAGATCCAAAATTCGAAGAAAAAAAGATAAATTGTTGTGTCCGGTTTGTTCGAGTTTTTTGAACGATCTGAAATTTATTGACTATCTGAGTTCAAAATTAAAGACAAGACTGCTCGTATCAGGGCGAAGCCCTGAATGTTCTGACTGCCTTTTAGGGTTTATGGAGCAGTAATAACATTAAGAAATTAAATGTAACAAAACAAAACAAGACTGCTCGTATCAGGGCGAAGCCCTGAATGTTCCGACTGCCGTTTAAGGTTTATGGAGCAGTAATAACATTAAAAAATTCAATGAAATAAAACAAAATGAAATTTGTTTTTCTAAAAATTGAAATTTTTTTGTGAAAATCATCCCCCCACACGCCATATAAAGTACAAAAGAACAGATTTCGCTCCTTGTAACAAACCAATTATGGCAAATAAGCTTCTTTTAACCAATTTGGAACGATTTCTAAGACGGATTAACTCTCCGCTTACGCGTTAATAGCGCGAAATATATCGCGCGTTAATTGTCCCAAATTGGCCATAATGGCAATCTTTAAACCCCCATAACTTTACGAATGATGATCACAGGTGAAATATCTTTTCAATTTTGAGCTCAGGACAACAATACTTTTTGAATGATATAAAAAAATTCCGTCAAAAATGGCTAGTTAAAAAGTCGAAATTTGTCTGAAGAAAAAAAAAAACCCACCGCGAGCACAAATTATCCGTTACTTTCGTATCGAAAGTCGGAACAAATATTCCGTTACTTTCGTATCGAAAGTCGGAACAAAAAATTTTTTTTTTAATTTGAAATTTTTGTAGAAAAATCATCCCCCCACACGCCATTTAAAGTACAAAAAGATAAAATTAGCTCCTTGTAACAAATCAATTATGGCAAATAAGCTTCTTTCAACCAATTTGGAACGATTTTAAGACGGATTAATTCTCCTCTTACGCGTTAATAGCGCGAAATATATCGCGCGTTAATTGTCCCAAATTGGCCAAAATTGCAATTTTAAACCCCCATAACTTTACGAATGATGATCACAGGTGAAATATCTTTTCGAATTTGAGCTCAAGACAACAATACCTTTTGAATGATATAAAAAAATTCCGTCAAAAATGGCTAGTTAAAAAGTCGAAATTTGTCTGAAGAAAAAAAACCCCACCCCGAGCACAAATATTCCGTTACTTTCGTATCGAAAGTCGGAACAAATATTCCGTTACTTTCGTATCGAAAGTCGGAACAAAAATAATTCATATGTCAGTAATTTTCGCATTAAATATTTCGTGCTATTAAAGTAAACTGCAATTTGGTAACCTCGTTTTTCTTTTCAGTTTTCAACTTTTGTTTTGTTAATTTTTTTGAAAAAAAATATCAAAAAATAATTCATATACAATCGAGAGCAGTCAGAAACTAGTAAAAAACTTCAAAGTTTTGCTTGATACGGGAAAAATTTAAATAATTTGATGCACATATCTATGGAATTTATGCTAAAACAAGGCCTACATGAAAACCTTGAGAAAAAATCGTGTTTTTTTGAGAACCTCTAAAACTCAGTTAAATCTTGCAAGACCCCACGACCATTATTTCTGGTTTTCTGCCGCACAAAAAGTAAAGCGGTAGTAGATACTACTCTCAAACTTGAAAAAAGACCAGCTTGAACTGAAACTGAAACCTTCTCTTCCCCCCTCACGGCTACTTCCGTTGATGAAACCCCCTTTCCCTGAAAGAGTGCAAACTTTGAACTCGGAGAAAGTCGATAGGTTCAAATCTCACATTGACAAAAACAACTCCAACTTTCAAGTAACTAACCCCTCCTATTGAAGCCTGTGTTACTATAAGTTGACCGTCAAATGTTAAAACTTCAATTTGACAAAATGGTATGTCGAAACATAGAAGCTAAAAATGACGATGTACGCATGGAAAAAGGAAATTTACATAAGATTGTCCGATAATTCCAGTAAATAAACAAACACTCGGCAAAACGTCCCTTTTCAGGATGCCATGGCAAATATTTGCTACTAATTATGTCCATGTCAATCCATTTGCTGCAGAAAATTATCCAGAGACAAAACAGAGTCAACCTAGGGTTCAACAGATAATGTATTTTTGATTAAAGCTTTGGATACTGATCTTCTCCTGGGGCTCACTGGGTGCAAACAGTTTGAAGGGTTTGTCGTGAACATACAAAAAGAGAAGCCGGGTGCGGGATAGAGCAGTTCAATTAGAGTATTGTACATATGCTCTAAAAGCTCAAAGGTTTTGATTTAGAGCATGAAAAAATTCTGCACAGGAGAAATGAATAAGGAAGAAACTTCAATTGAATATCCTCCTAAGAAGGAAAACAGCGGAAGCATAAGACGGTTGATCAAGAATTTGTCAGAGCTTCATCCAAAAACATATTGGGTCCGAAATGGTGCAAGAGGGTCAGAAACCGAAGTAATCGGAAGTCTTCAAAAAAGCTCCAAGAAAAACAAGCTATTTTTAAACAATGTATTATTAATTATCACTTGTAGCTGCATCTTCGATCAGGTTTGTAGTTGCATTTTCGGTTAGGTAACCCTGGTTGCTTAATTGAATAGAACAGTTGCACAAGAGTCTCTGGTAACTGAAGCCCGAGTATCACAATTTCGTCCACATTGACCCAAGCCAAGATAATATTTGACGGTGGGAACAGGAATCAAGGATTTTTATAAGAGGATGTAGCATAAAGTACTAAAGAGTTAAGGATTTAAATATTAACTTTGAGGTGAAAAAATTTTCGGAAGAATAAAAACCCAGAAAACAACCTGTATAAATAGCAATTCATGATACTTTGAGCCTACTTAGCTTTATATGGCGATTAACATAGACAGGTGCGGATCTAAGATTTTCTCGAGAGGGGGGGATTTTCAAAAGAATTGTCGACTTTTTTTTAGGTCGACCGAAATTTGTTCCCGATCTTTCCCATAACACAGGCAAAATTTTCAAAAAACAGGACAAAAAAGCTGTTTTTGTTAAAGAAAATAAAAAAATTAAAAAACAGGTCAAATGATATATCTCGTATTAAGACCCATACTGTATCGTGATTCCAACAATTTTTAAAAACTTATCCAAAACAGTTTCTCAATGTCGACCTCAAAGAAAAAAACTCGACTTCAAGAAAATTCTAGATCCGCCCCTGTTTATAACTACTTTTGAATGATTGTTTTAGATAATGTTTCTAAACGAAGCCAACATTAGTCCAACCGAACCCGATATGTTTCTGCGTGGTGAGATGAAAAGATCTTGTTCGGATTTCGAGTTGAAACAGAAACATGAATTATTTTATTGTGCTCACAAAGTGTGACACCGCCCCAACCACAAAATAAATATGTTTTTATCCCTTTGCAAAAGGAAGGGAAATGCTATTGAAATAATTCGTATAACGTTTTAAGCATTGAGAAATGAAACGACTATTCTTGTTCAATGCGAATAATAACGATTCCTCTCGTAAAATACGAGCAGACAAAAGATTCTTCTCGTGAGATACGAATGCACGAATAATATTCACGAAAGAATACGAAGTTAAAAAGTAACTTCTCATTTGATACGAAAAAGTGGGAGATTTCCCATTTGAGTATAAATAGAAGCTAAAGTTTACTGAAATTCATTCCAACAAAAGCTCACAAAATACCAACACCACTCTCTTCAACCACCCCAACCATTCTCTGTAAAATATTATCCATTCTCAGTAAAAATACCTCTAATCTCCCCCTTAAAATAAATATTGAGTCGAAAGGCAACTTGCATTAGATTGATACTAAGTTCTTTTCTAATAAAATATTTTTCAGCGAATTTTAGATTTACTTTCTAAGATAGTAAGTAGAAAGGACCCTATACTCCTAGCAAGCGTTTTGTCCGACGTATATAGTTTTGCTAGCGTAATAATCTGAGCGAAAAAAAAGAAATGAGGCAGATTCGACATTCATAGTGAAACATTCATAGTGAAATAAGTTAAAGAAAAATTAAACAGTGTCTAAAACAACGAAAATAAAATCGTTGAGAAAATTCAAACTTTTCAAAACTTTTTTTTGCAGAAGACTTGATTTTTGATGTTTTTGGTTCTCAAATTGGCGCTAAAAAACTCCAAAAAAACTTTACTGAATTAAAACCAGGTTTTCACTGCTTATATTAGCTGTTCTAACCCTGCTTAACCTCACCTTTTTAGTTCGAAATAAGACCAAACTCAAAAATTTCAAACTGGTTTTTCTTGACACTGCGAAAAATTTTTCCAAAATTTTTAAGATCGTGCGAATATTGACTGAAAAGTCTATAATGATATCACTCGACCAATTCAGATGATTATTTGGGTACCTGATTTTGCGTTGAAAACAAAAAAAAAAGAAAGAAAAAACTAAAACACCCGAATACAAAGTTCCTCCACTTTTTTCAAATGGTCGGAACAATTACAAGTTCAAATATAATTAGCTGCATGAGCATTAACGGGGGTCAACTTTCCAGTTGAACTGAAAAATCTTAAAAATTTACCTGGGAACAGATGGTTTTCAGTGCTAGTAAAAATAAGGTTGAGAAGTTGCATAGAATCTAGCAGGTAAAAATGTGGCTGTTTTTTTTCAACTAGCTTCTACGTCGATTTAATTCTTGGATTTGATGTGCAAATGGTGCGTGTAATTAACTCTGGATGAAAAAGAAGAGATTACGTAATAAGTTATCCAATAGCGTGAAATAAGATAAGTCTCAGATGTGAAAAAGCTAATAATGAATTCAAAGGAAAAACGCCCGCGTTCTCAAATAGGGGTTGCATAAATGGTCATTTTATTAGAAAATTTAAATATTTTTTTATTTTGAGACGACATCCACAATGCTAAATTCTCAAGGGACTCGGCATATTATAGTTTTGTCATTAATAAAGGTCATTCGAAAAATTATTAGACTATTTTTTATATAAATATAACAAAAAGTGAGAACAAACAACGAATGAATCTACAATTGACGGAAGCAATTGCAGCGACTGACAAATTTAAAGCCCACAGTTTTTTTAACGTTATTTGATTTCATGTGAAGGGCCTCAAAAATAATGCAAAGTCAAATTTTTAATCCATGCTTCAAACTTTAATTCCAAAGTTATCCCAAAATAATTGGAAAAATAATTGAAAACTGTAATTTATATGAGAATACAACAGGGCTTTTCGACATGGTCTCAAATTAAGGTGATGAAATAACTATAAAATATCCTCGTTCTGAAATCTCGCCTTAAGTTTTGCCTTCAAAGGAAACAATTATATTGTTTAAAAATTAAATCCTCCCATTTCGCCGAAAAAATATAATGTTTGCTCTTTTTTGAAATTGTTCAATATATTGGTGTTTTAGTTCAACCAGTGAATGCAAATTGGAAAGTGTTATGTTTTATGTTAAATTCTGGTGGTGTATTCAACTGGAAATTATGTAAAATAATTTCGGACCGACTGAAGGAACTGAAAAGGACGCACTGCACTGCTTGATAGTTGGTGATATTTTTCAACTTGCATGTTTATTTTGTTGACATTTCACTCCTTCTTGTTTAAAAAAACGTTTTACAATACACCACTTGTAAATAATTTTAGCATACTGAGAAAAAACTTTCCGAGATAAGGAAAAATTTGGTTATCTTTCAATGCTTTTATTTGAATAGAAGACCAAAATATCCAGTTAGATTTTTACTTGCCTTCAAGCTTTTTTATAAACTTTTGTCGATAAAGTTTTGCAAATTCAATGACTGCAAAATAAAAAAGGAACGGTTGGGCTTGAACTTGAAAATAACATAAAAATCAACAACAAATTTTTTTACCGAGGGTAGAAAATGAAGAGTAAAAGATTGGATGGAAATGGTATCTTAGAGGAATAAAAAAGTCCCCTTCGCCTATCGCAGTGTGTATAGGGCGAAGCGTGAATAAAAAGGAATGAATGATGAAATGGAAATTAAACTAGGAAAAAAACAACATCAACAAACAAAAAGGCACCAGGTAATATGCTAACGGACAACCGTAGAGCCCCGTGAGTCGGACTTATACCGTTCACTTAGCCAACAAAGCATTAAATCGAAAACCTAAATTACTTTTCTGGCATCATGAAAAATCTAATTAAGTTTGTAGAAATCAAACAAAAATGAATTGAACAACCGGCAGTTTTAGATTTTTTGGGTCATTTCAAGCAAGTATCATGCAAATTTTCATGCAAATTTTTAGATGATTCGGTTAAGTGGGAGCCATCTTTTTAACTGCCAAGTTATCGTACAGACTACAAATCCCTTGCAAAACACATAACACCACCTCAATCGTAATACATAATGGCTCTCCTATTACCTTTATTCGCGTTTTCAGCCAATTTCTGATCGCTGTTTGATTTCATTTTGCACCATCAGTTGGGTTGAAAAAATGAGGGTAATAAGAAAACACGAGAGCTAAATAGGCACAAGATAATGCATATTAGCAGGCACGGGGAAAAGGTGTTGCGATCAAGAAAAAAGGCCGGTTTTTTGTATCCCGTTCTATTTTACCCGGAATGGGAGCGGTGGTGGTCCCATTGGGTTCAATTAGACCGCTGGAAGAGGGAGAGAATGAATGGTAATAGTGCCAATAGCAACCCAGAGAAGATAGAACGATTTATAATAGGTGAATTTTGACAGATGAACGAACGCAAGAATATTCCAATAATCTAGTTAAATTCTAACGCATGTATTTAATCTAAATAAGCAGAAAACTACTCTACTGATGCTACTGATACTATTCCAATATAATATAACAATATAATAATATAACCACAAGATAGTTTGCATAATAGTGAAAAAATTGTAATATATAGCCATGGCATGTTATTTTAGGGGACAAAAAATTATATAAGCAAAAAAAACGGACTTCGAGTAATTTTTCGGTTGAATTTTTGGAATGGGTTTCTAGCGTCCTAACATCTAACTCAATATTTTGAGGCAAAAAAAGTATCCGTCTATAGCAAACAACAGTGCAAGCATAAGCTATCAATGAAATTTAGGGTAAAATATTTAAAGATTTTGACTCAGAATTTTCAAGCGTATTTTTTAGAAGCAGGCGGGGAGGCGATTAAAGAAATTTTAAGAAAAATATTTATTTAAAATATTTAAAATATTTAAAATATTTATTTTATTTAGCTGATGCGCAAAACTGGATGCGCTATGATAGATGATGACATACTATTCGAATGCCCATTCCAGGTGACTCGGTTTAAAAACAAATAACTTAAAACAGGGGCGCATTTAGGGGGTGGGGGCGCGTTTAGTTTGACGTGGTCTGAATCAACTGGACAACAATCCATCCTGCGCTATAGATTTCTTCCATTCTGGAGTGATCGATTTGAAAATAGAGGATTAGAAAATTGCAGTTATCTAAAACAACGAAAAGCTCAAAAAGTACCAATTCAAATACAAAAATCGGTGGAACTTTTGCTGAAAGATGCCTTGGTACAATTAATTTCCATTGCTTATATTTTAAGATCAATTTCAATTTTCTATTGTCTGTTTTTCAGCTCAAAAACTACACCCTGGTAAAAAAATATCAAAAAGCCCCTTGAAATCTTGTAATGCGAATGTTGGGATGTTTTTTTGAAGCTTCTTGTTTTTCGGTAAAAATTTTTATAGAAGAATCTTGCATGATTTTATCTTGGCTGATTTGATAAAGGGTTTCTCGAACTTGAAAAAAAAAAATGATTTAATCGCTTTTGAAACCCAAATCAAATATGAGACTCCTTTCAACATAATGCCTTGCTTCGCCCTCTTGAAAAATTATTTAAAATTTTTTTCATTATGAAATCGGAACAAACAGTGAAATAAAAACTCGATTGTGACTACAAACAAACCAGCGTTGAATAGTTGCTTTCATTTTGAAAATTAAAGGTAAAATAAGATCTTTTGCAGTAGAAACAAAGAAATTGATAATGAAAAGTCAAAAAAGTTCGTTCAGACTCTAAAACTCTGTTTTCATTGTTGGTTTCTACAACTCTAAATAGTGAACAGTTCATATTAGTATTATTTCAAAAACCTGCATAGTTGACTGGGTTAAAAAGACAAATTTTTCACTCGAATGGTTTTGGTTGTATTGATAAGGAAACACTATACAGTCAATAAACGCGCAAAATATCATGAATAAGCTCCCGGGTTCAAAAAATGCAAATCATACGACTTCATTCTATGAAAAATTGCTTATCATACGGTTTTATACAATTCATGGACTAAAAAAATTATGAGAAAAGAGCAAAATAAGCATTTTTCCATACATACAAGCTTTTTGTCCTACTTTTTGTCACAAAATTTTTATGAAAATAGCAAAAACACTTTTTTTCAATGAAATTTTCCGATAAGCAATTTGTTCATATTATGAAATTTAATGATACTCTGTTTTCCATCATTGAAAATACAAGATATTTTTGTTTTGAAATTTTGTGTTTCATCCGAAACACACTGATCAAAGATTTTCTGTCTTAGGAAAACCAAGAGTGTAAACGGCAATTACCACTCAGATAAACTGCATTTGGTGATACTGGCCGTGTAAGTTAATGTGTACAATTTAACGCAGAATTAATTGTCAAAACGTAGAGTTGCTGTGATATAAACAAAACTGCCACCAATTTGTTTTGTTTGAGTTTTTAACCAATTCAAGGTAAATTTCGAAACAAAAACTGTCAATTAAAAAGATTCTTGTCGTACAATTTTTTCCGATTAAAGTTTTATGACAAGCACTTTTAGACTTCATATATACAATTGTGTCGTAGGCATTTTTGTTGTATGGACGTCAACCTGGGATTTGATCTAAAAAAATTGAATTAAAACCCCCCAGAAAAAGTTAAAACGTTGAAAAACTTGCGGCATCGAGGACTGGAACAGAGGGTTAAAACAGAATACTTGGTAAATTGTGGAAAATAAAAAAGCATGCAGGAGTAAAATAGTAACATTAATCGAGAGACTAACAAAAAAAATTATCAGAAAAAACGGATTGGCGAAATTTTTTTTGAGATATACAATGTTTTTGGAAGGATGAGCCGCAACAGGAAGCAAAGCTTTGTGGAGTTTTTTATATCACGAGGTCCTTGTTGCGGAATACGCTTACAATTTACAAATTGCGCGAGCAGTTTGACCTCGTAATGTAAGCTTTTGCTAACTTCAGAAAAAAATTCAAATTTTAAGAGGCCATCAAATATTTGGTTTGGACCTTATGGTAGAGAAATAAACTTGCACTCTGTCTAACTATCGAATTGCTTATGAAAATACATACAAACCCATTTTAGATATTTATTTGTGCCCTAAAAACATACTACACATAAAGCATTATTTTTTCAAGACAGAAGTGACAGCATGAAACAAACCAAATGCTCAGAGTGCATGAACTCTTTACAGCTCAAAGCTGAAGCACTTTTTCCACAGCCGAGGAGAAATTTTAACGCTGAGCGCTCTTACCCAAGCTTGGTGTCAGGCTTCTAGACAATTTTTTGATCGCCAACAAGCTACTAACTACAGGCATGAAAAACAATTGACGATGAGGAGTTCTTTAATTAATTTAAAATTCTAAAAAAAATTATATCATAGACAATAAGGAAATTTTTGTTATCTGCTGTACTAAAAATTTCTCACCTTATGATAAATGATGCTCTGTTTGATAGATTTTTTCAAAATGACCGCCCGATTTCCGTAAATAGCTGAATAGGTCATTTACCTCGTGTACGAATTTCCCTCATGGATAAAAAACGTTCTTAGAAATAAATAATGACCTTTTTTCAACAGATATGCTGGGCTAAGGAAGGTTGAATTGGTCAATTTATTATTTGCTTCCATACAAAGCGGTCAATAAGCCGTGAAATTATAAGCGAATGAACTCAGTATAATTACCTATCGAACGTTCTTCTGATTTGGTGATTTGCGTCAATTCAAGCCCCCTCCCCCAACAAGTACAGCTTTTTGACTTCTAAACTGATTCGAATATGGTTAACTTTGATGCTTATTTAACTCGGTTAGTTTGAGCACTGAAAAGATATAAAAAATATCAAACAATGTAAGTTTTTAGTTATAAATAACAGGACTTTTTAACGTTTTCTGAAAACTTTTTTATTTTACGTTTTTTTTATGTTTTTATTCCCACTTTCTCAGGGTGTTTTTTTTCTCCAGATCAATATTGACTTGATAACAAGCAATTTTTGAACAAAAAAATTATACCATTTGAAACAATAGACATTATGAGCTCAAATTAAAAAATATACTTCACCAGTGAACATTTGTTTTAAAAGTTGCCCGGGCCAAGGTGATCGCCTTATGTTTCGACTTTGAAAGTCGAGCAAGTGCAACTTTCCGACTAAATTTCTATGTTCGCTAAGCAACTTTTAGTGGAGCACAAAGTCAAAGCATACCCGATTTAGGTCGAGAGAATCGAAACATAAGTCAAGCAAAAAAGAAATATACCCAATATTGGTCGAAAAGATCGAAACATCGTTCAAGCACAACCTAAGTTTTTCAAAATTTTATGGGCAATCGTTTGAGGAGAGTTCCTTACCGCAAATCTAGAAAACTATGAGAGTAACTTATAATTTTTTCAAATCTTAAGGGTTCATGCGGTGGAAAAAAAAGTACTTATTATCAAAATTTCCTCAAACATCACTTTTCAGACCTACAGTTCCGGTCCAGATAAAAGGAAAAGAAGGGAAATATCAATTGGAAAAATTGATTTTCGGTGCCAAAGTTTACTGCCTTTTACTGATTCTTATAATCTGCTTTCAGTTCAGTTAGCACAGTCAAAACATAGGTCGAGCACAGTCGAAACAGAAACATAAGTTGAGCACATTCAAAACATAGGTCGAGCACAGCCAAAAAACAGGCCAAAAAAAGTTTTTAAAAAAACTAACTTAGAAACGCAATTTTCGCGGATTTTTCTGAAGATAGATGCAATTACCAGAATAATTCTTTATAAATGTGTTCCACTGTGTAGTTAGCTAGACCACCATAATTGCTTATCAAGCACGGTACGCCTCGAGAAGGCCTACCTCTCGGAATCAAAAAATCAATTTTTTACCGTCTTTAAAAAGCGTTGCACACAGGAATTCGTAATAATACAGGGGCCTCGCTGTTATAATTTTCGAAGTGTGTAATTCATTCAAACTCGAGTAGTTATTTTTCAACCAGACAAAAATTGTATTTTTCGAAGTGTGTAATTTTCAAAGTGTCTTTCCAACTTGCCTTTTTTGCTAAAATACTTGATAACAGATTAAGTTCAAATTTGAGCTCACATTCTTGTGACCTAGAGTATTGAGGTAATCATTATATATCCCATTGATAGTCGCTCTGCTCGAAACAAATCTGATCTGAGATGGATCAAATAAAATTTGTCTGTCGAGAAAGTCGGGACAGTCGAAACATATCTATGCGGGGTCGAACAAACAAACTTTTAACAAATGTTAGTCGAGAATGTCGAGAAAATTGTAACATATCTGAACTGGGTCGAACAAAACCGAACACTTGTATTGTTGGACCGAAAAAGTCGAAGCATACCAAAACTTTATCGAGAAATTCGAAGCATACCGAAATTTGTACGAGAAAGTCAGAGCATACCAGAATTTGGTCGAGACAGTCCAAAAATACGAGTGTTTGGCCGAGAAAGTCGAAAGATAAAACGAGCAACTTGATTCAAGTATCGGGGTTTGATAATTGCCAAATTGGCTAATATGCGACAATTAACGCGCAAAATTTTTATTGCGTAAGCCGCTAATCCATCCGCTGATGAATCGTTCGAAATTGAATTATGGTAGGATATTTAGTGGTTGTATTACGTTAATAGACGCTAAGAACATCACTTTGTAGTTGGCATAGCGATAACTTGCGTTGCGTGGAGAGATGGAGTTTCAAAAATGTTTATACTCAAATTTTTTTTCTAATTTTGTTGAAAGTTTTTTTAAACGAATGTTTTGCAAAACTGATTCAAAGACGTCGTAGGATTGTCGGAATAAGCTGTATTGTTCAAGCTTTCTTTGCCCTGATACAAACGTTTTGTTCAAATTACCTTTCAAAGTTTTGGTAAAAGTGTTATTTTGATTGATTGTGAAGATCAAATTTTACATAATACAAACGTAATTTGCCTGAGCTAAACTTATGAACTAATCAGCTTGAAATGCATTAGCTTATTTCGTGTTCCATTCTCTCGAAATATATATTAACCTGGAAATTAACCTTAAATTATCCTAACTTTCAATGAATCGATTACGATACCAAGCACGACTACTAGATACTTGACCGGAAGCTTTGTCGTGGTACTTAAGATGGCGCGGAGAAGAACTATCCTTATCATATTTTCTCTCACTACTTGAAAAAAGTCTAAATTTTTAAAAAAATAATTAGACCTCACACATTTTCCATCGAAGCGTAACCAGTGAAACTTTTTTGAGGAGCCGGGAAGTTTCAATAGCTGGGAATATGCTTTGATAGCAAGCAAATCATTCTTTTCATCTTAAAAAAAAACAGTCTTAGAGATAATGCATTCAAGAAATCAAGTTGCGATAGAAAATGAATGGAAAACCAATAAACAATTAGCTTTTTGAATTACACAAGATTTTGCAAGATTTCGACAGCTTTGTTTGTTTTTGCAAATTTCAGACCCAAACATTTACCCCTAAAAAGTGTCATTTCAGACCCAAACATTTACCCCTAAAAGGGATCATTTTCTTCCAATTTCCTGTTTTTTACATTCTCATTTTCTGTTTTCACCGCCGTTTTTCTAGAACTTTGATTTTTTTTTCGATAAAAGTTATTTCATATATCAACCCAATTTGAAAAAAGCTCTGAGCTAAAAAATGATTTTGTGATTAAAAATTGAGAAACAAATCCCTGAAACTTGGGTTTTTTTTTGTGTCGGATGTTTATTTTGCAGCATGGCAGAAACCGCTTATATGGACATTGCATGATCTTTTTTCTCCATACACACCTAAAATTTGCGTATGAGTTTTTATGACAAGCATTTATTGAATGGAATTGTTTAATAAGCATTTTGCGTGCATGGCTTTGTACGATAAGCACTTTCTGCTATGGATTTGTGTGATAAAAAAATTTTTTGTGCATGGAGGTCAACCCGGGCACAACCATGGAACTGTACGATAAGAATTTTTCTTTTATGGATTTGTATGATAAACTTTTTTTTGTGCATGAAGGTCAATCCGGAAATTGTGAAATGGAAACTATCTGATTGCTGACCTCAAACAGATGATTTAAAAAACATGATTACTTTAAATTACGGCATAGGCACGATAAGTGCTGTTTTCAAACTCAATTTTTATTTATCTACAGCCATGTAAAACCAATGGTTCTAACACAAAATCTACTTTTATCGATGGTGATTTGGGGGAGCGATAAAAGTGCTATAGTTTCTGAATCGTAGTTTGTCTCCACTGGATAAAATAAAAAAGTGAATGATTGCTCAGGTTTTGAAAGTTTTAGCTTCGTTTCGACAGTTTTAAAAAATTCTCTACTTAGAATCACTTACGCTTTTTTGAGATTATTCATCTACATTTTCAAAAAAAGGGTAATTTTTCAAACTTATATTCTCATTTTTGTTTTGTTCAAATTGACTGTACCATTTTAGTGATATTTTTTCCATAATTCTCCGCTAAATTAATTTGACAATGTTTTTCATAGTTCGTTTTCGGCTTTGAGCTGTGACATCATCTTGCAGTCTTTACAAACAAATTTAAACTTCGAGTTTGGGCCCTAACTTTGACTTTACACACAAGCATGTTGTATATAATTTGATCTTCGACATCGAAATTGAGTGATTTTTTCTTCATCTTGATTGCTGTTTTGAACATCGGTTGAATGAAATTACAGCACTGTTGATGATAATAAATGCAGTAATCATGAGTTGATTTGAACGTGTAGCTGTTGCACCTGCTTGAGCCGGGGCCATATCAACTTGCGCCTCTGGCGGCTGTTTGTAATCATCATTTGACGACGATCCACTTCCTTTTCTTTCTTCGTCTTCTGAAGCATTGCCATAATTTACATTTTTTAGTAAGAAACAAGATCTCCCGGAAACCAAGAAGCCGGAAAAAATTGCCATAATTTACATTTTTCATTAAGAAACCAAAACTCCTGGAAGCCAGAAAAAAACTGTCATAATTTACGGGTGAAGATCTACGATTTTATTGAGGTGGGGGCAGATTTTCAAAGATTTTCAAAAAAGTTTCGAAAATTATTGAAATTTTTTCAAAAAGTTTCGAAGATTTTCAAAAAAGTTTCAAGTTTCAAAAATTTTTTATGTCGACCAAATTGATTGTTTGAGCGCTCCCAGAACACTATAAATACCCTATTTTGATTTAAAAAATTGCACTGCAGGCAATTTTTTGAAAAAAAAGTGAAAAATGCCGTTTTTGGGCAATCGCGTTTTTTGGGCGCGCGCTCCCCTTCAAAACTAGCAGGTATTGGCGCAAAAGCCGCCTTTAGAAAAACTTTAGGGTTGGTCGGACAAAAATGGATGTCATAAGTAATACCAAAGAAGGGACCCTTTGGTTGGTGAGATGGTCAAATCCCTGAGGGTAAGGGCGTCCATACCCCCCATCACCTATATCCCCCTGATGGCTTACATTTTTATTAGGAAACCAAAACTTCTCAAAACCAGAATAAATCAGAAAAAAACGCCATAATTTATATTTTGTAAGTAAGAAAGCAGACAAGAAACTAAATTATGCTAATTCGCTTGCTTCGAAGAAATCGCCGAACAAATTTTTGCACACCTGCGGCTTGAAGATGCAATCATAAAAGTGAAGGACACGATACCCTACCACTGTGCGCAACGATGCCTGAGAAGTTTCACGTGCAATTTTACGCTTCAACTCCCCTACCGGTTTACATTTTTAAATCTTGGGCTTATAATGTCCGATCGTACTGAAAGTTGGCATTGTTTAAGTTTGATACTAAACAAGGACGCGTTTAGGGGAGGGGGTTTGACCTCACCAACCAAAGGCTCCCCGCTTTGTAATTATTTCATGACATACCCTTTTCGGGCGACCAACCCTAAAAGTTTTCTATATAAGGTTTTCAACCTGATTAAGAAATCCTCCCGCACTTTTGTGTAAATATAATGATCAAAATTAGTCTTGCATTTTTGATGTAACCATTTATAAATCATTGACTTCAAAAGAGTGTGAAAACAAACTGATTCTAACATAAGATTGCAACAACATCCAAACGAAGTCTATTGAACCAAAGTAATCCTCAATTCCCTTTAGGAACAAGTATTGGATGAGTGAGGCACGGAGTAACACCGCAACCCCAAACAAGGTCCAGAAATAAACCCGCCACCAGCTACTAAAGAAGACGAGGAACACTCTTCAAAAGCGGTACACTAGTAGCTCCTTCAATCATCAGGCCTTGTCAATCGGCGCTCCTGGGTCAGTTAAAGTTCAAACCAAATGTCTTCTTTTGGTGTCACCGGGCACATTCAATATTTTACCCAATCTGCAGCAAACTTACCACAAAATCAAATGAACTTGCGACATCATCTTTCGGTTAAACTGCCGCAGATCCGTATCCAAAAGTTTGACGGAAAACCCTTGAAACGGAATGGATGGATTAGCATGTTCAGATCGACCACTCACAACAACCAAGACAACACAAAGAACGCGCAAGTGAGCTAATTACAAACACTGCTAGTAGAATTGGCAAAAAAACTTGACCGAAGTTTCATAAGTCCGCAACATGTTGTTGCCGCTTTAATACTAAAGTTGAAGTGGTCGCGAATACCTCAATTGAAAGACCATACGGTTCTGATCAGCTACTAATAAAATTGTTTCAAACTTTTAGTGCTCATGGGCTTAATGGTGACCTAGAGTCAAGTTATTTGCTCAGAATAGCCAGGGAAAAATACATTTTTTGCTAAGAATGAAAAGGGGTGAACATCTGATTTTCAAAAACATAGTATATATGAGAATGGAAGAATTGTCATGGAAGATAAATAGACAGAAACGAGCCCGTGAACATTTACAAGAAACCATAACTGAAAAAGCCTACCCTCTCAGCAAACAACAGCAAGTTTTGTAATTCTAAAATATTGATTAGTGACATCCAAATCACTGAATGGAAACTGCAAAACCAGTTTTTTAAGCATCCTTAGAAAAAAGAAACATCATATTTTAGCCAGAATAGCCAAAATAGCAGTAAAATTCCAATTCAAAACGAACCATATCATCAAAATATTCACGCAGCAACCTTCAAAAATGTCCTCTAGATCAGCAAGATCATTAATTTGGAAATTTTCAAAAAACCAGTGAAAAGAAAAACTTAAGAAAAACAATATTTGCTATAATTGTCTCAGTGGAAACTTTTCATCAAGATAATGCTTGTCCAAAAATTACCGACATTGCAACCGCAAGCATCATTCCAGTTTCATGATTGCAGCATCAACCGATCGGAAGCCACTTATGAAATAAACAGCAAAACTTTGGTCTGTCAACCCCTGGAAAACGCTTTTATTGAAACACAAGCGCTGTGCACCGGTGTTCTCGTCAAAAAAGAAAAAGTCAACTGCAGGTCCAACGGCTTAACCCCATTTCTTCTTTTTCATGTTAAGCATTATCAGACAACTGAAACACCACATTATTAGTAGTGCTCTCAGAAAACAAACCACCCTCACTCTAGCAACAGCTTTTGGGTGATCATTAATAAATGCAAACTTAGTTCGTTTAAACGTAGGGCGTTGCAACAGCAGCAAACCTCTGTCTCATTTAAACTATGTTCACTCTATCGAAGACTGGCATTCCGTTGAATCTACTGCTACAGGACTCAAGCAAGTCTGTGCAATGCATCCTCATCTACAGCATCTGGATTATCCTCAAATAACAAGGAACCAATTTCAAGTTCTGTTATACCTTGACGCAAGGCAGTACATCATTGAGTAAGGGTTATTTCAAAAGCCCAGTAATAACTTTTCTACAATACCAATTCTACTAGGTCGGACATCTCAACGGCCATTCAAGAAACAGTGACAGAGGCATACCTAGGAAACTAATATTCTCTCGCATTGCTACGAAATATTCGACAGAGAAATGACATTAACAAACTTTAATGACAAACGACCACTTGCAGACCTAAGCTTTTGGGTACGTCGAGTTCGCAAAAAAAAAAGAAACGAGCAGTTTTAATTGTCTTTTGTTATTGAAAAACAGGCCTACAAAAAAATCTCTATTAAAACATAGAAAATAAAGGTGACTGTTGCAAAACTTGTTGGTTTTTTATCGGAGGTTAAGGATACTTTAGCCAACAATTACACTTTGGATCACCTAATTCTCAGAAATACCCTTTTCTCTCAGAGATATACTATAAATTTCTAAAAATTTAATTTAGAGAAATTTACGTACAAAATAACGTAGAAAATTGCTTTCAGCGACCACCACCAGAACCATTATGATAATTTTCTCAACCTCCCGTCTCAAACGCAAACAAACCGGGAAAAAATCGAACAGTGTCCAGAGCAGCTTCAATGTCAACAGGACAATCACCCACAACAATCTGCCAACTGAATTTGATCTTATCAATAATTTTTGTGATTTCACCTTAAGGTTTCGGGAACACCCTATCTGCTGTGCTGTATCAAGCCATCTTCATGCAGGATCAAATTATGGAAAAGCATCACTCCGCTCTGCGTTTTTTGTAGCCAACAACAACGCCTTTCAAAAATTTCAAAACGGCTCAAATTTGAGATGAGATGCTTGCCCTTAATAGCCATTTTAGTTTAACAGCAAACAGCTAAAGACTCGTCACTGACTGAGGAAATGAAGCAGCTAACACAAAACACCCTTAATTGGAAGACAATGTGCGCTCTTTTAGAATAAAAAACGGCAATCAGGAACTCACAGTCTTTTAAATAACAGTTTCAAAATGTTTATTAAACCTGACAACAATTGTTTCTAGCATCGGAAAATTTTTGTCACAATAGGGCATTCATAGTATTCTGGGGGCGCTCGAAAAAAATTCGGTCGGCCTATGAAAAAAAAGAGGCCGACAAAGTTTGGCCGGATGTTTTGGCGTTTAAAATTCATTTTCTTTAAGAAATAATAGAGCTACAATTTTCTAACTTAGATCAACAGTACAATCTCCCCCCCCCCTAAGTGGTCTCCGTAGAATGCCATCCCCGAGCACTTATTAATTTATAAAAAATAATTCTGTTTACAATATGCATTTCATACAAAGGCGCGAACAAAATTGGTTTCAACATTTTTATGTGGGACTGCATTTGTATATGCTGTTAATTACACGAATTAATGTTTTAATTCATTTTTTTAATGTTTTAATTCATTGCGGTTGATTTTGAACAAATCTAGGCTAGACTCAAAGTTAGCTTATGAAAAATCTGTATTTTTTCCGCCCTAAATCGGTTTGCGGTCGGGTAGAATGTACAGTTGATCCTCTAACTTTACTGCAAAACTTAATTAAACAATATGTTTTAAGATAATTTCTACACACTTTCTTAAGCCAACCCCCAGAAATGATTATCGAAAAAGAACAAATCCGTCCTGAAGAAAACCTGAAGGTTTTGACAGTCAATCAACGTCTTTAAAACAAATTTGAAAGCAGTTATATCACTTGGAAAGAAAACAAAAGAAAATTAAAAACAAAACTGAAATAAATTTCGGGTTTTTGTCAAACAAATTGCTCCCACACGCTATAGCAAGTACAGAGTGAAGCTTTTAACGTCTAGCAAAGTTAATAATAACTTAATGACCTGCATTTTTTCTCATTTCGATTCTTTGGTTAATAAGGGTTAATAAGCCAATTTAATGGCAAAAAAGCTAATGGTCATTTAGTTTAAAAATAGTTCAACTAATCTTTTAATAGCACAAAACAACTCGCGCGTTAATAGTCCCAAATTGGCTAAATTGGCAATTTTCCAACCTCAATCTTTTTTCGAAAGATGGCCACAGGTATAACAATTTTTTTTTGAATTTGAGCTCAGGTCATCACTCTTTCAGATGGCATAAGAATTTTGCTCAAATGTGGCTCGTTGGTAAAAAAAAATTGAAACTGGTCTGGCGAAAAAGTACCCCGAGCATAACTATTCCGGCACTTTCTTTTAAAATCAGAACAAAAAAAAGCATTTGATGCCAATAAAATATAATTTCTACCGGGCGCTGAAAATTTTTTTGAATTTTTCAATTCTGTCGGCTGTGTTGAAATTTTCAACTATTGAATTTTTCAGCAGTATTTTTTGTTAGAAAATTTCTAAAAATATTTGCGTACCCTAATTCAGAACACTAAATTTGATAGTACCAGAGCAAAGCACTGATTAATTGGACTGCTGGTCAAGATATTGTTTGGAACAAAAAATAGTTAACATGGTTAAATGAATAAAATGGTTAACAACAAATGGAAAAGTATATTTTTAGGGCAAAATTTCACTGTTTACATACAAAATTTTATGTTTCGTCCAAAACGCTTTATTTTTCCGACTTTTGTAACCAAAATAATGGAATATTTGAGCTCGGAATGCTTTTTTTTGTCAGACAAATGTATGACCTTAAACTTAAAATAGCGTGTGGGGGGACGATTTTGACAAAGAAATCTCAAATTAAAAAAAAAATTCATTTTATTTATATTACATTTAATTTTTTGATCTTATATTACTGCTCCATAGACATTAAACGGGAGTCGTAACTTTCAGGGCTTCGCCTTGATACGAGCAGTCTAGTAGTATAAGTTGCCAGCAATGCGTTAATCGAGACAATCATTTTGTCAATTTGGAATAAATATTTGAGTCGGCTTCAATGTCGCATAACTACGCGTAAATAGGAAATTGGTAATAGCGTATAAATAGTTACCATTATTAAAATTATCCAAATCAAAGCAGAACCATATCCAGTACTTTAAAAAAAGCACTCTGTGAAACATTGGTTTTTTCTATCTTTGGGTGCTATAATTTGTTTAGTCTCAAGCCATGGAAAAATTGAAAAAGATCCTATATCTTTTTTTTAGATTGCATTTTCATATTGCATATTGTTTCATGCTAATTTTCAAACAATCAATATCTTGTAGGAGTTGGTTGAGATCGACTTTTTGTTTTTCCAAAAGTTCAAATTTTTTGTCTTCTTTATGTCATATATTAGTTTATGCTTTTTGACAGCATCCTTTTTGGCTAAAGATTCTGGCAAATTTGTATAGTGTTCCGCTATAATTATCTAGCCATTTGCACAATTATGTTTTTGAAGTTCACAGTAGTTGTAGTTGAAGTATATGTAGTTATATAAATATAAGAAACGTTATTATACCAGCTCTATACACAGGAGGAGACTGTGGCGTCCGTTTATCAATAGCAACATTTCTCCAAATCTGATCAATTCCCCAAGGCACGCAAAGCTGATCAACGCATGAGGTAATCTTCCCGACAGTGATTTTTTCCAGACAATGACTGGCTATTCGATTTAATGATACTCGGGTGCAACTTTTGCTGACAATTGTCTGGATCAGTTTTCTGCAATCTTCCGTTTTGAGAAATGAGGGGCATGTTATTGGGGTTGCAGATACGAATGCCTCGTGAACACTCAGAACAGTCAGGATTAGTATCATATCTAATAAAACAACAAGACTTCTTTCATCGGGATTTCAGCAAAATTCTGATGAAAGCAAAATCCTGATGAAAAATTCACAAAAATTTTTAATTTTCTTCTTCGTTTGATAAGCTGGAGAAAAAATAACGCGACTAGATGAAATAAAAACAAGATAAAGAAACAAAACTTTTCATAAATTTGATTGAAATAGTTTTTTTAAATTTAGTTTTGCTCTCAAATTTATGTCCGCCCGATTTATGTTAAAGGTATTGAAAAAAAAATTAAAAAACCACAAAAATCTGTTTTCTATTTAAATTTTTTGCATTTGAACTGATGATTTAAGCCTCTCTGAACTAATGGCTTAAGCCTACCGCAAAGAACTTCCAGGGTGAGGCATGACCTATTGGTTATACTCATAGAATAATTTCAGATAAGGTACACCGTCTGCTCGTCACGCTATCTTACTTTCGGCCAGATAGATTCGTGCAACTTCTTAGTCTAATACCGTTCTTAATCTTACTCTTATATCTCCTAGTCTCAATAGATCTAGTGTATATTGGTCGATGCGAGTTAGTTCTTGAAGTTTATCCAGAAGGAGAACAACTGTTTTCAAAGTTTTATTCAAATTGTTCTGGTGCTGAAACTACAAGTAAACAATTTTTCAAGTTTTCGATGTATACAAAACTTGAACGTTACAATCGCTATATTGACAGTTACATTTGGCTTGTATTAAAAAATGGCCTTGTTTTCTATTTGTCTTCTGAAGTTTTTTGCTCATTGTGGCTTTCTTTTCCTTCCAGCCGCCTCATTATTGAGGGGTAACGAGTGATTTTACAAGATTAATTATGAAAACTTAAAAAAATGGGTTAATCCACTCACTGGTTTTTTAAAAATCGAGCAAAGTGATTAAAAATTTTAGTTAAAAACTTGTAGGTGGGTTGAAAGGAAAAAACCATTCAAGGTTTCCTGAACCGGTGTTTTTCTCGCCTCCTCATACTTACTTCCACAATTTCTACTTGCTTCTTTTACCAGGACCTCCCCCTCCCACACACTCACTCACTCACTTTAAATTTAAATTTTGGGGAGGTAGGTGAGAAGAAATAGGTGTGGGAAAAAGTAAGACGTAAATAGGTGTAGAGGGGATGAGGGTATTTTTGGGGGTATTCAATTTGGTTATTAACATTAAGTAGAGGGATGTTGAAAATGCGAGGGGTTTTGAGTAGGTTGAGATATCGAATTGGCTGTGAAAAATGCAGAAAAAAGTTAGTACCACAAAGAAGCCATAGGAACCGATTTACTGAAAAAATATTTATATATGCAGGGGCGGATCTAAGGTTTTCTCGAGGGCGGATTTTCAAAAAAGTATTGAAAATTTTGTCGACTTTTTGTAGGTTGACT
>NC_087068.1:17134202-17162422 GCF_963678635.1 Symsagittifera roscoffensis
TGTCTCGATTCTGATTGGTTGAAACAGTATTTGTCTAAATACTGACCAGTCTGAATACGCGGTTGTCTAAATACTGATATGTATCCTCGTTTTATATATGATGTATTGAATATGAGTGTAGAGTGTTCATTAATAACCAATCATATTCCGTAACTGATATCTATTATTAGAACTACAGTGCTGTTTTAAATTATCCGGACAAATCGAACAAAACTTGAATTTTCAAACAAGTTTTTTGCAAATTGGGTTAAGATTAGACTAAGAGTGAAGAGAACAAAAGTTGCTTAGAATTTCACCAGAATTAATATGGAGCCATTTTTTTTCCAAAATTCTCAACAAAAATTTTACCCCAAAAATGGGTCATTTTGGCTTTTTTTCAAACAATCAAGAATTACGCAAAAACTACTTTGTTAATTGAAAGAAAAATTATATCACAGGAAGCCTCTTACACAGCTCAACAATGTTTAATAAGAGTTAAATCTCCAAAAATTTGCGCAAATTGTTTAAAATTTAATTTTAAACAGAGAATCTGGGTTTTATATAGTAAAAATCACATTTATTGACTATCAAGTGAAAATTTTGTTCTCTTATACTAGTTTTTGGAGATTTAACCCTTTTAAAACATTGTTGAGCTGCGTAAGAGGCTTCCTGTGATATAATTTTCTTATCAATTAACAATGTAATTTCCGCGTAATTCTTGATTTGAAAAAAGCCAAAATGACCCATTTTTGGGGTTAAAATTTTTGTTGAGAATTTTGGAGAAAAAATGGCACCATATCAATTCTGGTGAAATTCTAAGCAACTTTTGTTCTCTTCACTTTTTGTCTAATCTTAACCCACTTTGAGAAAAACGCGTTTGAAAATTCAAGTTTTGTTCGATTTGTCCGGATAATTTAAATCAGCACTGTATACGTATAGCTGTTTACAGTCGGATCAACTTTGTATGACAGTACATAAAATTACTCTCCAACTAATCGCTTTTCCGGTAACTATTAGGATCTACTGAGAAAAAGAATTAGAAAAAGACCCGCATTGGTCAAGGAAGTTGCACGAAACTATCCGACCAAAAATCAGATAGTGTGATCAACAGACGGCGTAATTAATCTTTTATTACTCTATGAGATAGCCAACAATCGGAATCAACTCAATATGTACAAACAAAGTCCACAGGGATTTTTATGTCAAACAATAAAATTAACTTACGCGACCTCATCCAGTTTAGCGCGTCAAAGTCCATCATTAAATAATTTGCTCCTTTCGAAAGTCAAATTATTTACAATCTTAATTTCAAATGATTGTTATGCAGTAAATATCAATGCCGTTTATTGCAGTGGTGCAATAAACTTTTGCAAAATTGATTTTTTTAAGCATAACTCGTTGCTTCTAAAAATTCTGCAGTTTAATGCACTCTGACAAGGAGCTTGAGCTGTCATGACCTTCAGGTTGAAATTGTGTTTTGCCATTATTTTATTAACGGTGAACAACAATTGCAACCTAAACAACATGACAACTTAAATTTTAGGTCAGAGTGCATTATATTACAGAGCATCCACAATGATAAATAGCAGCAAACTCTGGGAACATTTTTCAAAAGCTCAACATCAATGAAAACTGCAATGATGTTAGCTACATAATTTGACTTTTGAAAGCAGCAATTAATTTTTTACAGATAAATTTTCACAAGTTTAAAATGGATTTTGACGCGTGCAAATATATACCATCGTTACAAACTATCAGTATCTGTCAAAAACTTTTTTGTTTTAACTCGGACAAAACAATTTTTGTGGTTGAAATCGTACGAACAATTTTTTCTTCATCAAAATTCTTCTCAGTCGGAAAAACTCTTCTTTCAAAATTGGTGCTCCTGTTTTTGCTCGGTCGAAACTGGTTGAAACGTTTCTCTTTGGTCAATTTTATTTTCAGACGAAATTGTTTTGCTCGGTTGAACTCAGTCGAAAATTTTTTCTTTGGTCGAACTTCAATTGGAAGCTAGTTTTTGACCGAGTTTGGTTGAAAAGTTTTAACATGGTTGTAACATAAATAGGTTGAGTCAAGATGGCAAAAATATATCGAGATCGGTTTGAGTCGGTTGAAACAAACCAAAATTTGACCGAGTCTGTCAAAACATAAATAGAAGACATTGGTCGCGCCAGTTGCGGTCACTTTCGTTTTGGTCGCGCTGGTCGCAATCATTTTTCTTTTGATTGCACCGGTTGCGGTTACTTTTCTTTCGGCTGCGCCAGTCGCGAGCACATTGCCGTGGTCTGCAAAGTCTGAAAATACCAAAACTTGTTGCTAGCTTCTCATTAAAAAACGACAATTTAATCCAGGAAACGTCAGCACACACTTTATAAAGACGCAAAATGTCGTTCGACAGAGCCCCAATTGGTATTGAACAATCTGATCACATGTTCTCGAGAAGACAAGTGTTACCAAAAAACAAATATTTCAAGAAAAACAACATTTGAAGATCGAGTTGCAAAATTGTATAATAATTTTCCTTGTCCACCCTTGTTGCATCGTGAATAAATAGAGCATCCTTAATGCAGCTCGCATAAGTTGTTATACAGTTTCTTATTTTAAAGTTTTTCGGTTTTCGCGCTGGTTCTGTAAGGGTTTTTCTTCGTTTTTGTAAAAAAAAAGCCTAAATCAATCGAACACATGAATCAAATCAACAGTAGATTGGTTAACCAAACCAGTGCAGAATGTTTAACCAAACTATTTTTGTACCTAAAAAGTTTGACAGCAGGAGCGTTGACTTAAAACAACATTTTTAAGACTTTTTTATTGATTGTCAAAAAATGCAGCAGTGGACTCTTATAAAAATTTCGTAGCAAAATGATTCTGGACAACATATTCTATGCTTTCTGTGCAGCAATTGGCAATTTTTGCTTACTAATATTTTAATTTTTTCGAAAAGTTAATTAAATTTCAAATTTATAAAGGAAAGATTAGTTTTCGATACCATTCAATTTTTGTTACAAAAGAAAAAATTGTTTTCGAAAAAGCTAAATTGTTAGTACTAGAGAACAAACAACAAGACTGCTAGTATATCAGAGCAAAACTTTGATGTTCCAACTACCCCTTATAGCTGAACGAAAGTTTTTCGCTTTACAATTTTGATAAAATATTAGCAAAAAAAAAGAAAAAATTGAAAATTTTTTGTCCATTTTTGTCTTCTTTGCATCCATCCACACGCTAGTTAAAATACAAAAAAACTGTTTCAACGCCTCAAAAGGTATTTTCAGACCAAATTTTTCTTTCACGTGTTAATTCTTCCAAATTGGCCACCTTAGCAATTTTCAAAATCAAAAATCCTTACAAAATTTGATGACACGTAAAAATCGAAATAACTTTAAGCTCAAACAATGCAATTTTTAAAGTAATCAAGAAATTTTTTGTCAAAAAATCTTATAAAATGGAAATATGACTGAAAAAAAACAAACCACAAGCAAAAAATTCCGTTACCTTATACAACATTTGAAGCAAAAATTAGACAAATTTGTTTGTCTCATTTCAGATTGGAAGAACTTTTCAATCATATAGTTTCTCTCTGTTAAACCTTATAAAACGATATATATCGCGCATTACTTACACCAAAGTGGCCATTTGCAAACCTCATGACTATTTTCACACTTCACAAAATTTCACACTGGTGAAGTTGTGTTTTTAATTTGAATTAACAACAATAGTAGTTTTCAGATAATAAAAAACAATCACGTCAAAAATGGCTAGTTGAAAAGTCCATATGGCGCTAAAGAGAAACCACCAGAGCACAAATAATCACCAGCTTTCAACAAAAGTCGCAAAAATAAACGCCTCCAGCTTACGTTTCCAACACTCCTTACACTAATTGAAGGGTTTTCACTGACTGAAAGAAGGGCTTTCAAAATTCATACATTGTCTATCACGAAAATCCAAATCGATTCAGGTTGAATTACTCCTTATTATGTGATAAATTACAACCGAAGACATCAATACCCTTTAATTAGTAATAAAATATTCCGCCTAAATAACTTATTGAAAAACCAAAATTTGCCTAATAAACCACCCCAAGCACAAATAGTCCGTCCCCTGCATCAAAAATTGCAAAAAAAAACAATATTACTTAATCAGCTAAAAATAGTGTAACCATTTTGTTCAAACTTAAACCGATAAGATCTCAGTCAACACTACGACGCTCAAATATCACAGACCATGCTTAATCTGTTCAGTTGTTCCTTTCTCAAATGATATTAGTTTGAAAGCACGATATAGTTTGTTGGGTCAAGTTATGTACCGAACCAAAAATTGTCCATCTTCAGACAAAATCAGTTCGAACTTTTAGGTGCTTGTTCTGTAGACATTTATTTCGGTAATTTCCATTATTTTGTTATCAGAACTTTTGAAAGTTTTATTGCAGAAAAGTTGTTTGATTTTTTTTTTCATATCCAATTTGGTATAATTAATGCCGTAAACTTATTAGCATCTTGCGTAGCAAATGCAATAAATTCTTCCTGTTTAACAAGTATTAAAAATAAAGTGAGGCAGGTTAGTTGAATACAACAAGGTGCTACTAGATGCAAATTAGAAATATGCTTTCTAAAACATTTTACACATTTCAAAAAACTTTTTATAAAACTGTTACTCGAAACTTATTAACCGAAGCAAGGCACCTTGAATGAATAGCAGTCACAAAAATAAGACTGTGCCCTGATACAATTAGACTAGCGTGATACACCTACTTCCGAACCTTCTGTGCTACGTGCACAGCAACCCGCAGTTGTTGATCCGAGCATTGAAAATGGGGAGAAACTTTGTATTCTTCTGGTTTTTTTTTTGCTTTCCACGTAAAATCAGGTACGATCAGACTTCGCTGAGTGCTAAATTATGTTTAAACCTTTTGAATCGTGATTTGAGCGACATTAAAAAATTTCCGTGTGGAGGAAACCGGTTTGAAAACTGTGATTTTTCGTTTATTTCCGAAAGAGTAAAGCCAGCGAGCACCAGCTTGGGTTGTTTTTCAATCAAAAACATTTACCATAATTAATAATCGTAATGTGTGGAGTGATATATCAAATTAAAACCATGATTAGCCCTGATTCGATTCAGATTAAAAACTTTTTTAAATTGTCCTAGTGTCCTAATTTTTTCAACGCTATCTTAGAATAAAAAATCTCAAAAATATCTTTGCAAAAACATTGAAACAAAAAACTGTTTGGTTTTATATTGCCGTTTTTCGACTGAAACCATCGTCCGATTTGCCTATTATACTGTTGCTGTCGAATAAGCCTAATTTCTAGGTTTTCGGTAGATCCTTTCATGCGCCAGCAAAAGATCAACAAACAAAAAGTTTTTCATTTTATCAATAAGAAAACATCTTACAAAACGAACATTGAGAAATAACAAACGAACAGCACTTAGAAACAAGAACTTTATCACTTACAAATAATTTATAAATTTTTATGAGCTTCAAAAGCACATTTGAACACAAACAGAAACTTTTAAGTAGAAAATGAAAATGTTGAACAATAAAACTCTAAACTCTGCAGATAAAGAAGAAATAGAATAAGAACAGCTCAGCTGAGTTTTTCTTGGAAATTTCGGTTTCGCGTTTCTTTTCTCAAAGCAATGTGCTAGCAACTGGCACAAGCGAAGCTTCTAGAATGTTTGAGTAACATTTCATTCCGTTAAGAGAGTTCACGCAGCTCAGAGCATCTTCGAGTGAACAAAACATCAGTTTGGCCTCCGTGTTGTTCCTGTTAAACCCTTTCAGTTTTTGAACAAGTGGTTCGAATAATCTTTTCAAATCGGCGTCTGGAAGACTTAGTGGAATGTTACGTAACAACACAAATAACTCATTTCCACTGCCCGGCGATAGTGTTTTGGGATTCGCAACAACGTAAGGACTTGGTGACGGCAAATAGGATCCAGATAAATTTTTGAAACTTGTCTCTCCCATTGGCATAGTTCTGAATGCGTTGTTGAAAACCGAAGGTGAAATGAGTGGCGTTTGTGGCAAAAAGCTGGCAAAATTGTAGCTTCCCAGAACTCCGGCTGCTGTCAGGACAGGAGCTGGACTACTCAAGCTTCCGGCATTATAGGATCCAAATGTGGTCGGCTGTTCGATTCCAGAAGACACCAAAGGGGTAGTTGGGGAGATTTCGGAACTAGCAGTTGACATGAAATTTGGGAAGCCGAACCCAAAGTAGCCGGGTGAATGAGGGGTGATTGGTGAATTCGGGTTGAGCGGCAGCGGACTCATTGAGTTGCTTTGAACCTGTACTTTATTCGGGTCTCCATAATGAGCATTCAGAAACTGAGACTTACTGTCTCTTTGTAGATACTGGCTATCCATTGATAGCCAAGGAATGTTTGCAATCTGTTGGTTATGTTGAGCTCGCAACAAAGACTCGGCGTTGAAATATTTCGACGGAAACTGAGTCGTTCCAAGCGTTGAAGGCGGCTCAGCAAAAAGAAGCTCGGACGTAACGAGTTGAGATTGCTGTAGTGGTTCGTTATTCGAAGAAGGATAAGCGAACGGATTCGGCGATGCTCTTTGAGCGGCGACCTGTTTGTTCACGTCCTGTGTCTGAGACGTTTCCGGTTCACATTTCACTTTCATTTCACTGACATTCGACTGATTTTGTTCATTCGTTTTGGGATTCAGACTCGCGATATCTTCTTTCAGTTTGCTGGCAAGTATTGTAGGCATGATTTTGTATGGGTAGGGTATTTCAGCTGCTGAGTTGGGTGAGTGGGCAAGTGGCAGAGTATTGCTGCCGTAGCTTAGAAGATACCCCATGTTGGCCAAAGAGGCTGCTTGTTGTTGTTGTTGTTGCTGATAGAGAGCATATGAAAGATACTGCACCTAGAAAAAATATAAAATAACAGTTTAATTTTCAAACTGAAAGTTGACTTACTTGCTCAGCGCGCCAATTTCAAAAAACAAACCTACCTCATAACACTAGTTCCGACCATTTGTTTTTTGATTTACCAAATTAACTTGAAGAAAGTTTTTCTATAATTAAGGTGATTCACAGATTTCGATTTCATATTTTGTAGCGGAACCAAAAATTTTACCAAAGGAAAAAGCTTTGCAACGAAAAGTTATGCTCACCGGCCAATATTTTATCAGCCCCCCAGTTTTTGAAACGTCCCTATTTTGGAAAGAAGCTTTTAATCTGTGGATGCATGATAAATGAAATTTTCAGGGTTCGGCTAAAGTCCTCATTCAAATTGGATAGTTAAAAATTGGGACGATGATTTTCGCAAAAATCTCAAATTTTATAAAAATATGTATTTTAATTTTTTTACTTTTAGTTTTTCATGTTATTACTGCTCTATAGACCTTAAAATGCAGTCCGAACATTCAGGGCCTCGCCCTGATAGGAGCAGATAAAATTCAACCAAGTTTCCTTCAAAAAGGAAATTTGATTGATTCAAAATGGATAATTTAGATAATTTGGATCGTAATAATTTAGAAAGATGAGCCGATGCGCCTGATACAAAAATTTAATTAGTTCTCAAATTATTATTCTGACTTTCGTATCGAAAGTAACGGAATATTTGTGCTCGGGTGGGTTTTTTTTTCTTCAGACAAATTTCGACTTTTTAACTAGCCATTTTTGACGAAATTTTTTTTATATCATTCAAAAAGTATTGTTTTCCTGAGCTTGAAATGAAAAATATACTTTACCTGTGATCATTTTTGTTAAAGTTATCGAGTTTAGAGATTGCCATTTTGCCCAATTTGGGACAATAAACACGCAATGTATTTCGCGCTATTAGCGCGTAAGCGGAGATTTGATCCGTCAAAGAAATCGTTCCAAATTGTTGAAGAAAGCTTATTTGCCATAATTGATTTGTTACTAGGAGCAAAATCTATCACTTTGTACTTTAAATGGAGTGTGGGGCGATGATTTTTGCAAAAATATCATATTTTAAAATGAGATGGAGCGTGGGGCGATGTATTTTTTTTCCATTTATTTTTTCATGTTATTACTGCTCCATAGACCATAAAAGGCAGTCTGAACACTCAAGGCCTAGCCTTAATACGAGCAGTTTTGTTTATCTTGTTCCTATTGGATTCAAATTCGATTTACGATTTTAAAAGATAATTTGCAATTCCAAATTGCAACACAGCCCAAAGTAACCATAATACTGACCAATTAACACAAAAACAAAACATTACAAAAGTATACAAAACTACTCGTATCAGGGCGAAGCCCTGAATGTTCCAACTGCCTTTTAAGGTCTATGGAGCAGTAATAACAAGAAAAATTAAATTTAACAAAATAAAACGAAAAAAAAAATAAAATTTGAGATTTTTGTGAAAATTATCCCCCACACGCCATAGAAATTACAAAGTGATAGATTTTGCTCCTAGTAACAAATCAATTATTGCAAATTAGCTTCTTTCAACCAATATGGAACGCTTTTAAAGACGGATTAACTCTCCGCTTACGCGTTAATAGCGCGAAACATATCGCGCGTTTATTGTCCCAAATTGACCAAAATGTCAATCTTTAAACCCCCATAACTTTACGAAAAACGATCACAGGTAAAATATCTTTTCGAATTCAAGCTCAGGACAACAATACCTTTTGGATTATATAAGAAAAATTCCGTCAAAAAGTCGAAATTTGTCTGAAGAAAAAAAAACCCACCCCGAGCACAAGTATTCCGTTACGAAAGTGGTAACAATTAGATAGCAAGTAAACGGCAGTAAACAGCATAGCTTCAAAGTTGATTTACTACCAAAATTTATGTTTTAAGACAATGATCAAAAAAATCATTTGGAATGATCCAATAAACCCCAATTTCTGGAAAGTCCTTCAAATAAGGTCTGAAAATGGCTATGCTTAAAAAACTTTCCATGTAGTATGAGCAAACATCTTTAGTTCAATACCTAGTAAAAGCAGCCTGACAAGTGGCATAGAATATCCCGACCACGGCAATTAATTCAAAAAACATTTTTCTTCGAGATATTTTTTTGAAACTTATTTTAGAAATATGTATGACGACAGAAATGCTTCAATATGATATATCCTTTAACTTAATCTGACGTTTTTTAGTGGTTCATGATTTAAATCACACACCTAAATGATGACACTCCCTAATGATGTTTTAAACAAAAAGGGTTCAATCAAACAAATCTGGTCTTATCTTAAAGGTGAACAGCTCCTTTCGTGAATATGTGAGTGATATGAAAAAATCAGGGTTACCACTCTGTTCAGATCACAAATCTGTCCGACAAAATCACCAAAAAACTGGCCTTTTTCATACAAAACCTAGAACTATCAAAAAAGTTTTGAACGTCAAACAATGAATTTCGATGAATTACTCATTTCAGCATTGAAGAAATGACATCATTTGAGTAATTCTGTGGACGACTCGAAGAATTTATTGTGCATTCATCGAACATTGTGCATTTAAGTCCATTTCTAAATGTAAGACCACTAAAGCCAAGTTTTCTGGCAAATTTATTGAATTCTGACTTCTACTGACCACGGGCTAAAAAACTAACCAAATCTGATCATTTCTGACAGGTCAGAAAAATCTGAAAAAGTGGTAACCCTGGAATAAATGGTCTCAAAAACAGACGAACATCCAAAAACCAAGTTTCGGCTGACAGCTCTTTTCTCACCTGTTGCAGGTGACTGATGGCCGCCAGCTGTGGATGACTAGCATAGTTATTCACATTCGCGGCTTCATCACCCCCGCCAACTACATTGTTAGCCGTGTCATTGGGGCTCAGAGGAGGAGCTCCTTGGGTTCCAACATCAGGCAAGGGGAGTGGCGTTGGTCCGAGCTGACTGACTTTTTGCGGGTATCCATAGATGCAGTTTGGGTTCAAACAGCTGGCAACGTTGCACAAAGGCATCTAAAATTAATGGTAAAAACCAAGTAAGATTCCAATTATTCGAAAGAAAAAAATTTCGAAACCAAGTATTCGAGAAAAAAACAAATCGAATGGAAACGTCGCGCAACGCATAACTCGGGGGGAGCAAAAGTTTTGACAAAAGGCTGAAAAAAATTTGGCTACTGAACAGGATATAACCGTGCTCGAACTAGATTGGTTTAAAAAGATAGCCGGACAATATTTACCTCGAAGAAATATATAAGCCAATTGCCAAAAACATCTTGCTCATAGTAGCAAATAGAAGAAAGCATTAATGAACTGACCTTTCGGAACTTTTGATTAACTGGCGTCTGACTCGGCAGTCCTTGTTCGTCAGTAACAAGAGGTCTCTTTTTATTTGCTATCGAGATCCTATCTTCCCCCTGTCCTCCATTCTTGTCTCCTCCGTCCCTTTTACCCGATCCGACATGTGGCATTTTCTTCGTGGTCGAGAGAGCAGCTGCCATGGCCCAGTCTAAAGCAGTGAAATAGGAAGTCGAGGTCATAAGTCCATAGTGAGGCCCTGTATGGCCACTGGAAGGCCCACTTCCGTTTGGGTTTGCGAACTTGACATTGAGTCTTTCTCGGTATCCGTGGAATTTGTATCCGTTCAGACTGGCGATTGCCTTCTCAGCGTTCCCATGAGTGTCGAGTCGAACAAAGCCGACACCTCGTGATCTAAAACGAAGTTAAGAAAAATCTGGTTAGGGTTAAATAGCTGGATCGCTTTCTGTTATACTTCGAACAGTTTGCATGATTTATTCCAAAACCAAATTTTTTGGCAAAAGAAACGTAAAATTTGAAATTTTGAATAACATTTCATTTTACCACATATTGTATCATAACACCCAAACCCCATGTGCGGCCAGTGCTTCGTACAAGTTGAATGATGAACTAACGACATTGCTCGTGTCAAGGCAAAGCCCCGACTATCCTTTGTTCTATTTGGTTATAAGTTCGATAAAAACTTAGAAAAATGAATAAATATATTTTAAAAATTTCACATTAACTTACACATAATTGTTCCGACTTTCGGAGAAAAGACGAAACATTTAAGCTTCGGCGGTTTTTGAATGAATTTGTGTTCAATGAAACTTCCTCTTTTAACTAAGCGTTTTTGAGAAAAATTTGTTAAGCCATCTGAAAGATATTGTTACCCTGAGCTCGAACTAAAAATGTTTTTTACCTGTATTGTATTGTTATTTGTTCCTGTAACAGGAAAGGTCGTCCAATTCGTGTCCGATCTGACGACCTGTGGGACAAAATTTGACGACCTGTGGGACAAACCCGTTGCAGTTGCAAAATGGCTCAATTACCATTGATTGTTTCGTCTCGTCTCGGATAGATTGATTGTTTCGTCTCTTCCATCAAACAGTAAATGTGGCTATAAAAGGCTTCGCTTAGAGCGGAAGGCCCCGTTCTGACAGTACTGAGTAGAATTCGTTCTAAGGGGCAGTTTTTGGTACGCTGAAACCGGGATCAAAACTCCTGTGCCCGGTTTCAGCGGGCAGTTTTTAATTAGTGCGGAGAACCGAGAAAAACTCAGAATGAGCCCCGGTATGTTGGTATTTGAACCATTTTGCAACTGCAACGGGTTTGTCCCACAGGTCGTCATATTTTCAATTCGTTCGTTTCGATGGACACTTAAAGAAGTTTTGTATGACACGCGGACTAGCGTTACAGTTCATGCAATTGTTTTTGATGTTTTCGTCCAATCTCGACAGAAAGCTATTTAATTGCGAGCAATATCCACAGCGGAGTTGAGTATGAGTATGCGAACTTCTGGGAAGGCGAAGCTATTTCTGAAGTTTGAGAGCCCATCATTTCGGAAGATGTTTTGGTAACGTAATTTCCCCTCATTTGAACGATTTGTTTTCAGAGGAAGTCAGTGTTGATCTAGTTTTCAGCGATCGTTTTCATCAAGATGTTTTTTGATGTCGCTACAGTATTTTTCGGCAAATATTGGTTTTATAAGTCTCGCCATCAGGTTGTATTCGCTTCGGTTGTGTGGTGGTCACATCGTTCATGATGATGGCGGCCAGTTAGAAAATGTTTTCTTAACATTTCGTTGTCCTTTTGGTGGAAGTATTTGATTTTCACAATGAAGGTGTTCAAGAGAGTCAGTTTTGTGCAGCCAGTTACAATTCTAATTGCTGTGTTATGTCTAATTTGGAGATCCTTTCAACGAGATTCACTTATTCAAGGTGTTCACAAAGGAGCTGCGTAATTCAGAAAACTACGCCCAATGGCCTCATATGATAAGAGTTTCTTAGCTACACCCCCAGCTTTAACCTGAGAATTTTTCAAAAAGTCATAGTGTGTTTAAAGTTTATTTATCATTGTTGAAATAAGTTCAGTGAAAGCAAAACAGTCATCTTTTGGATAGTAGGAAGGGGTTGTTCTGCGTAATTCTCAGGCAGTATTTGATTTTCACAATGAAGGTGTTCAAGAGAGTCAGTTTTGTGCAGCCAGTTACAATTCTAATTGCTGTGTTATGTCTAATTTGGAGATCCTTTCAACGAGATTCACTTATTCAAGGTGTTCACAAAGGAGCTGCGTAATTCAGAAAACTACGCCCAATGGCCTCATATGATAAGAGTTTCTTAGCTACACCCCCAGCTTTAACCTGAGAATTTTTCAAAAATTCATCAACAAAGGATGCACCCGATACAGCAGGCTCACAGGCAGTGAGGGATACTTCGACGCCCACTGCAACACAAACTACCACAAGGACGCCTCCCTGGTCGCAGTAGATTTTATCTACGCATTCGAGCATCCCGCCAAGTCAATAGATCAACAACTGGACAAACAGGTTCATCAGAGAGTTGCAGAAAACCGGAAACGCCTCAAGCCCATCGTCAGCACAATTGTTTTTGCTGGTCGGATGGGACTTCCTCTCCGCGGTCATCGAGACTCTGGGTCGCTGACGGTTCCAGAGACGGTGGAAGACATTGACGCCGAGTGTGGCAACCTGAGAGCACTTCTACAATTCAGAGCGGTCAGTGGGGACGAAGACCTCAAAGAGCACCTGATATCCTGCAAGAAAAACGCTACCTACCTCGGCATG
Organism: Symsagittifera roscoffensis; assembly: GCF_963678635.1. NCBI lineage: Eukaryota > Metazoa > Xenacoelomorpha > Acoela > Convolutidae > Symsagittifera > Symsagittifera roscoffensis. Next base: position 17,147,153 of record NC_087068.1, read on the forward strand.
CAGTCTCAGAACGAGATCATTGGGGCCATCGGAGACCAGATACAACAGACAATCGTCAAGAAGATCAAGAAAGCGAGGTTTTTCACAGTGATCGCAGACGAAACAACTGATGTGTCGCGCAAATGACACATCTGAGGTCCCCTTCCAAAGGACACATGTGACGTATCTGAGGTCCAGAATGGGAGAAGAGCGTCTGACGGGACTTGCACTGATGTACGTACATTCAGACCTCAAGATTGACCTGGACGACATTATCAACCGTTTCAGCCAGAAGAACCGACGACTAGAGTTCCAACGATAAACTCATTCCATTTTTTGAACTCATTCCATTTTACATTCCGTTTGGTTATAAACTCTCTGAAATATGAAATATTTCGCTTTAACTGATTTTTCAAGGAAAAAATAGTCATTAAATGGTGCGCCGAAGGCGCTTTTCGGAAAATTATGTACTCAAATATGTATGAAAAAACTGGTTCTTTTTTTGGTTCCCTTCAAAAGGGGGGGGGGCACGTGCCCCCGGTGCCCCCTCCCCCTAAAATCGCGCCTGTAATACAGTGTCTGAATACGCGGTTGTCTAAATACAGACCGCACTCATCTCAATTCAATATGGAATGCCTTAATTCGCAGCTTATGCGTGTTATAAGATAGCAATATATCGCTCTGTAATTGTCCCAAATTGACCAAAATTAGCAATTTTCACACCCCCTTACTTTACGTAGAAAAAATACAGGTGAAAATTTTGTTTATTTTATGTTCAGCATAGCAGTATCTTTTAGATGATATAAAAACTTCCGTCAAAATTGTTTAGTCAAGAAGTCTCAAAAGCCGGAACAATTAAATATAAGCGGCAAAATAATCGTTTGTAAAACTAAATCATGAGCCATCAAAACTATAATTAAATCAATGTTTTGAAAAACATTGAAACAACATTTTCATGTTTCTCGTCCGACAAAACATTAAAAAATGTTCACAAACAATTTTTCACTGAACTGTCATACTTTTATGAAAAATTTCGTTTTCATAATTTGTTCGCAGGCTTGCGTGATGTGATTAGTTCTAAAATTCTAGTGGTCCCCGAGAAAAAACAAATCTCACTACAAAACTGACATCAGAATTCCTGCCATCAAATGCTATAGATATCGGACAAGAGTTGGCCCAATTTTGAAATTAAACTAATTTAATTTCACTGATCAGACCGCTTTTAACTTCAATTAAAACAAGGATAGCCGGTAGCTGTGCAATTAGCACAACGCACCGACCATAAAAAATTCAGAAGATACTTTTTTTTCTGTTTTTCTTCAATTCAATGTCTTTTTGATACGTCATGTGGTGATACAACTATACGACCGCGAAGAAATCTAGTGAACTAGGCATAAGATAAACGAATCTAATAGTCTTAAAGAAACACATTAAAAAGAAATTCGATAAAATTTCATATTTTTTTCGATTTTTTTAACTAAAAATTTCGAATATTGGTGAAAAATTATTTTTTTTTGCTAGAGAATGAAGCTTTTAAAACTAGTTTCCTCATTAGTAAAATCAATTTTTTTTAGCCTAAACTTCTAACTTTCATATACAACTAAAGTTACTCGATTGCTTTTCTCGCTCGAAAAAAGACGCAAAATAAAAAAATTTTCAAACAGGTTATGTCGCTCGAATCAAGACAAGAGGCTTAAATATGATATATCACTCGACCCTGTCCGATGAATTATAGTGGTACCTGATTTTGCATGGAAAACAGAAAAAATATTGAAACAAATGAAAAAACCAAAACACACCCGAATCCAAAGTTCCTCCGCATTTTCAATGGCCGGAACAATAATGTTGATCTCATCCTAACATCGCTTTTCCTGATTTCAAGGCTGCAGAAAATAATAGTAGGACTAAGCTTCAGTATTAGACTAATGAATTACACGATCCTGCGCGTCCGAAAATTGAATAACTGGACAAAGAAACGGTGTCCTATTAGCCGAAACTAACTCTGACCAGACTCATCTCAAACGCAAATCAAATATTATCAAAATCGAATTCGACACTCTTTAATCTTATGCAAACATTTTATCAGTAAAAGCCTGGTTATAATATTTTCGTGCATGGTAGGGTTTCAACAATGTGTATGAGAGTTTTTCAGCAAATTAAGGAGAAACTCTGATATCAAATTAGACAACCCAAAAAGAAGCACTAAATCAAATTAAATCGATTTGCCAAAATACAATAGTGACCACAAAAACTTGATAAAATTTTAATTCAACCTTCAGATAAGAAATGAAATGAATTACATTTTCGGATCATGTTAACTATTCACCTTGTTAACTATGGTACCTTGTAAAGATTCTCCCCCCTATAAAAACACATTTGGCAGTATTTCCGGTTTAAAGTTCATTTATGCTCAACTGGATTGATTTTGTATTTCTCTGAAATGTGTTCAGTCGCATTCCTATTGATTGACGTTATTTCAATTCGCATTCCTATTGGTTGACGTTATTTCAATAAATTTCATCCAAACCTTGTTAACTATTTCCCCCTATTCCCATGGGGGGGGATAGTTAACATGATCTAAATATTCTAATTGCTGCAGCAAAATCCCATGTGCACCAACAGTCATTTCTGCCAAAATAAGAAATCAATCGCGTTTGTTCCCAAATAAAAAAAAGGTCCTATATGTACCAAAAAAGACAACCTGAAATATGATTTATTTCAACCGAACACAGCCGAGAGGTATTTGTATTTTCTGAAAACTACTATCAAAACATAAGAATTACATGACATTCTAAGAAAAAATCATGGAAGATGGAAATTGATGAAAAATTACGCAACAGCTGCGGAAAATTACGTAATAGTCATTTAATTTCAGGCAAAATTACCTAATAATTGACAGCACAAATTGAGTTCTCGCAGTTTGGACGGTCGATGTTTAAATCTCCGGCTGGTTGAAAACAAATAAAAATCATGATAATTGTGGTTTATGTGAAAATGTCCCTTATCAACTACGAACATCAGCTAAAATAATATGGAAATTCAAAAACAATTAACAAATTCGTTGTAGATGAAAGTTATTATTTTCGAATATTATCGTCATTTAATTCCATCAAAAAATTCCAAAGCTTTTTATTTACGACCTTTTTGTTTCGTTCGACAAAATCCGAAGTGCGAATGGTTTTAACAGCTGATTTCAAAAAAGTTTCAAAATAGCCGGAAATGCCCACACGCAATGAAAAGAGAAACGAAATATCTATGAAGTTTTTCAACAGAAAGGGGTGAAAAAGTTACAAACAAAAGATCCGACAAATCTATTAGAAAATTTTTGACAACGTATTGGAGTCAAGTATGACTGTTGCGCCAGACTACAAAAACTGTAAGACCAGCCTTTACAGAACGCAAAAATAACTTGTTCCTCCAATTCTAACAACGGTTTGCATAACTGGAAAATGGTGATTAACATTGAACAAAAAGCAATTCTTTCTTGCGCATGATATTGATGCTGGTGTTACCATAATCGCTTCGAACAAAAATTTCACACTTTTGTTTATATCAGACGGACTTTCAAGTCTACAAAACATCGGCACGTCTACGAACAACCAACTTTTGCGAGGGGCGAAATAGTATCTGGAATAGAAATTTCAGAGTCATTCCCCAAATTTGTGGCTAGCTCTCCGGTTTTTGAATCAACAAGAAAAAATAGTGGAAAATAAATCGGAACTTATGAGAAGGGGAAAGCCTGCTTCACAACAGACCAGAACATGGAGAAGATTTCATATAGCCAAGATTGATTATTAAAATTTGTAAATGATATATAATTTAGGTAAAAAACAATTATTTTTAAATTTTGGTACAAATTGGAATGATTTTTTATTTTGGTACAAGGGGTACTGATTTTTTTAATTTGGTACTAATGGGAATTGTTTTTTATTTTGGTACGAACGCGGTTGTTTTCGCTTTTTGGTACTGCTGAATACCCACCCTAATCTTGGTTTAATAAATAAGAATTTAAATTAAACAAACAGCAAATCTGGAACACTTTCTGGTCGATATTTTCGAAACTCATAATTTAGACAGAAACCAGGTTGTTAAGATTTTTATTAGCTTCAGTTTTTAATTGAGCTGCCTGACCGATCATATTTCGCTTGAATTGAATGGTTTATTTTAGTCAATCATATCAAAGCACATCATTTGAAAATGTAAAAACACTGATTTTGGGTCATTTAGCGCATAAAATCCTGCTTTTTTTCAAGCCTTTTTCTGAATCAAGTTGGGTCGGGATTGAACCTGGAATCAACGTGTTCCCAACGTGTTCGATTAATACTTGGAAGACTATCTGACTATCTATGATGCTGAAAGGGTTACACGAAATTTTCGTGTTTGTACAAAACAGTCCCATACAAAACCGTCCCATACAAAACAGTACAATACAAAACAGTCCGGAAAAAATGAAAATGAACGAAAAAACAGTCCAATACAAAACAGTCCGAAAAACAGTCTAAAGTAATAATTGTTTTAACAAGCCGGTAGGCCGAGAACTGTTCTTTGTTCGACAAACAAACAACAAAATAGTGACCGCTGCAGTGGCGCCAACGTGATGCGAGCTTGCCAATAGAGGGTAGGACTTGATAGGAAAATTAAAGCCGGTTATCGCCGCGAAGCTTTGTGATCGCCACCGGCCCGGAAAAAAATGTTTTTCAACAGTACCAAAACTATTTTAAATGTGCTGTTTTTACTCGGGGACTGGCCTTTTAGCATGTGTGTCTATTAGCATGCCCATGTAAAAAAAAAACAGTTGAGTCGCTGGCTTTTCAAGATGTGTTTACTGAAGTTTGTTTACTCAAATAGCGTGAAGTAAATAGTTAGGCAAAAATGGAACGGCAAGTTCTAACAAATCAAGTGATTTTTATTATTAACGACTAAATAAAGCAAATAGAACATGCTAATCGGCACACACCCTTTTACTCATCCTTTATCACTGACAAGTAAATTAGTTAAAATTCACGGAAAATTAAACGACAGAATTGGCTATTTTAAATGATGCCGCTTGTCAAACAAACAAAAGTTACCAAGAGCGGCGTCCTAAATTTTTAACAATTTAATGATGTGCGGCCAAAAAGTAGACAACTTTTATTTCATACCGGTCATAATTTAGACAAATTTAATTCTTAATTCTGATTGGCCAAAAGAATTAACGCGGACAGAAAATGAAAGCGTTCAACAGTGCCGAAGTAGATCAGTGCCGAAAACAGTGTTTAACAGTGCTAAAAAACTTATGGTCTTAAAAAGTTTTCAGCAGTGCCGAAAACTTATGGTCTTAGGCACTGTTGAACAATAACTTAATTTTTGGCATCTTGTATTTCGGCATTGTTGAACGCCCCTCTAAGGGCATTACAACAACGCCGAAGTACAACAGTGCCGAAAATGTATTTATTATTCAACAGTGCCGAAAATCATCCATTTTCGGCACTGTTGAACATTTTCTCATTTTCGTCACTATTTTACTTCGGCACTGTTGCACTGCCACCAGAAAATATTATCGATAAATAATGGAATTTACGTTTTGTAAAAGCCCCCAGAAATGGCAAAAAATTTTTTTGAGGGTTATTTTTTCAAGAAAAATCGGAAAAGAGAAAATATCTAATAGTACAAGGTATAACCGAAACTTGTCCGTCCCAATTAACTCTCGATTTTCCAAATCAAAATTTTATCAGTAAGCCAGTAACTCATCCCCATCAGCCGCTTCACGATCGGGTCTCAGAGCAAAAATTAAACAAACCCCTCTGAAAACAATTAAGTGCAAGAATCAGGTGAAAGAATTTTAGCACCCGCATACACTCAATTACGAAGAACAATGAACCAAAGCCGAGAAAAAAAATTTCCCCCGTACCCTTAAACTTTGACGAAATTGATTTAATCGATGCATGGAAAAACACCTTGAACAAAAAGATTTTTCTTGAAATGTTAATCTTTGCAACTATCCAAGGACTCGCATTTCTGGTAAGATTTTGGGAGGTAAAACATTCAAAACTACCCCCGACCATTTTTACAAAATTATACGATTTTTAGAACCAGTGAAAATTTTTAGGTACCTGTTGTCTGGGTGTTTCTCATCCGAAAAAAATGAAGAAACTTAACAAAACTTTAGTTTTTGAAATATTGACCTGAAAATGCCATTTCTTTGTAATTGGCATTTGATACCCGATTTTTCTTTGACAAATTTTGAAACAGGGATCATTCCGGCAATCAAGACAGTATTTTACGTGACGACAGATGTAGAATATTGGTTTAACTACACCCAGTGTTTTTCTGAAAATTTCAGGAACTCGCTTTTTTCGCGAGAATACAAAAATAACCAGACCCTGAATTGAATAGCCTGTCGACTATTCAACCTGTCTCTCCTGCCCGCTGCTGAGCTGATTGCAAGTTCCAAAATTATCAGTTTTAATTATCAGATACTTTTTCTCGACGCCAAAATCTAAAACAACCAATAATGCAAAAAATGGAACATGAGATGGAACAAAGTGGGTGCTGTTCAGCCAAGTTTTTGGAAAATGTTTTAAAAAATGAACGCCCTAGAAGTCGAATCACGAATGCAACTGCGAAAAAAATCTATAGGTGACACGGCTCAATTAATTCAGCAAATTGTCAATTTTCACTAATTTTTGCTCCAAATCAAAGTAGTATTCACGGGGGCATTTAACAGTGAGCTTTCCATTATTTTCTTTTCCCAAAAACTGTTCGATATGAATTGAAGGACAGTCGGAACATTCAGGGCTTCTAGTTGTAACGACTTTCGATTCGAAAGTAAGGGAATATTTGTGCTCGGGGTGGGGTTTTTTTTCTTCAGACAATTTTCGACTTTTTAACAAGCCAATTTTGCCGTAATTTTTTATGTCGTTCGAAAAGTATTGTTGTCCTGAGCTCAAATTTGAAAAAATATTTTACCTGTGATCATTTTCGTAAAGATATGGGGGTTTAAAAATTGCAAATTTGGGATAATTAACGCGCAATACATTTCGCGCTATTAACGCGCAAGCGGAGAGTTAATCCGTCTTAGAAATCGTTCCAAATTGGTTGAAAAAAGCTTATTTGCCATAATTGATTTGTTACAAGGAGCGAAATCTATCCTTTTGTGCTTTATATGGTGTGTGGGGTGATGATTTTCATAAAAAATTTCAAATTTTAGAAAAAAAATTCTATTTTGTTTTATTACATTAAATTTTTACTGCCCCATAAACCTTAAAGGCAGTCGGAACATTTAGGGATTCGCCCTGATACGAGCAGTCTTGTTAGCATAAAAAATCACTCCAATTTTGGCGCCAGAATGTCTGCAACTGCAAATTAGACAAGACTGCTCGTATCAGGGCAAAGCCCTGAATGTTCCGACTGCCTTTTAAGGTCTATGGAGCAGTAATAACATGAAAAATTTAAATGTATAAAAGATAATTTTTTTTTTATTTTGAGATTTTTTGCGAAAACACCCCCTCAACCCCCCCCCCCGCACACGCCATATTAAGTACAAAGTGATTGATTTTGCGCCTATTAACATATCAATTATGGTATATAGGCTTCTTTGAACCAATTTGGAACAATTTTTAAGACGGATTAAATCTCTGCTTACGCGTTAATAGCGCGAAACATTTCACGCGTTAATTGTCTCAATTTGGCCAAAATGACAAAAATGGAAAATTCTAAACCCCATAACTTTTTGAAAAATGATCAAAGGTGAAATATTGTTTCAAATAAGCTCAAAGCAACAATAGCTTTCGAATGATATTTAAAAATTCCGTCAAAAATGGTTAGTTAAAAAGTCGAAATTTGTCGAAAAAACCCACCCCGAGCACAAATATTCCGTTACTTTGGTATCGAAAGTCGGAAACAACATTTAATTGGGCGCCAAAACGTCTAAGTTGCAAAATTTTTCGCTCAAAATCTTAAAGTGTCACTTAAGATTGTAAACGATCGCCGTTTAATTTTTGAGTGCCGCACTTAATATGTTGAAATTTGTTGAAATTTTCGGCACTGTTGAACAAAGTTTTCATTTTCGGCACTGTTGAACTAATTTATTTTACTGTTGAACTATTTTCCTCCTTTCCACCCTCACACCTGCAAATTTTTATATTTGAAGTTACTGATCACTTTGTCCGATTGTCGTGAAAGTTGACATGCAGACTAATTAGGCCATAACAAGCATATTTGGTCTTCATTATTAACCTTGTAAAACTACTCGTTAGTCATAAAATTCATGTTTGAGTGAGGCTGGGGGGGGGGGGGGAGGCAAAAGAGCCAAAAGCTTTGCTAGTGCTCACAAAACTAATTTGGGATCTACTTAACAATCTCCACCCCTTTCAAGAAAGGGGGGAGATAGTTAAGTAGATCAAAATGATCACTTTTTCGACCAATCAGAATGCAGCAAAATTAGACTTCTCAATAGAAAGCTCAGTGCTATTTATTTAAAGGGGTGGAGATTCTAAGTAGGTACCATAGGGGGGAGATTGTTAAGTAGATCCCTAATTTGGTCAACCTTAAAAAATGGTCTCAAAATTTTCTCAAGTTTTTTTGCTATCCCCCCATGCTGCTAGTTCTTTCTCACCTTCCGAGGGAGTCGAAGAGTATCCTTCCAGTGATGATTTCTCCATACGGCAGGAACATACGACAGAACTGGTGCACAGAGTATGTTCTGGGGAAGCCACTCACATACAGATTCGCATCCTTGATCTGGGGTGAACTGGGCCGAGCTATCGACACCTATATGAGTGAACACCTGTGATCAAACCGAATTTTCATTCCTTCATTCCATGATAAATTTTCATTTGAAACAATTTAGGACCGTTTAAAGATTCAGTTCCCAAATTATAAAGCATGTAATTCCCCCCCCCCTTTTGGACCTTGTTAACCTTGTTAACCCCCGCTATACATGTATTATTTTTGACAACCATTTCTGTATAAAATATGTATTTCAAAAATGTCAACAATTAAGTGGGTTTTCATTTTCGCGCGTTCGTATTTGTATTACTCACTATTTATAAAATACCAACGTAAAAAATTTTAATTATATATATTTTCTGAAAATAGTTTTAAAAGCTATTGAAAATGTGGCCGCCAAAATTGAATTTTTGAACATCGAAATAGGGGGGGCGGGGGGAATAGTTAATAAGATCCGAGCATTCGGTTGCAGGGCAAGGGTCAGCCGAAACTTTTGAAAGCCGAAATATTTGCCCATGGATCGCCGAAAGGAAAGTTTTACATAAAGAGCACAATTTGTTTGTCTTTCCAAAATTCGGTCCAACGAAGGTAACTTCAAAAATTAAGTATGTTATGATGTGACCATTCTTTTAACTTCCTAGTGGTTCCAACATCGAACAACTAATTAGCCGAATTATTTAATTAATTAATTAACTAACCTTGAGTTTTTTTGGTCCAACGAATTGACCGTTGAAGAATTCCACAGCCTTTCTCGCGTCTTCCGCCGATTTGAACTTGACGAACCCGTAGCAAAGTGACTGGCCAGTTATTTTATCCTGCACCACTTTGGAATTTTCCACTGGCCCCACTTGAGAGAAAAGTAGTCGCAATTCCTCTTGAGTCATGGTTGCCGGCACATAATTTATTATGAGGTTCGACTCGTCATAGTCAACCGAACTGCTTGTTGACTTCGAGGGCGAAACTTCGGGCCCGATTTGCTGAGACTTCGGCGTCGTGTTTGTATTATCGCCCTCCTTATGAAAATTCCCAGAGTTTTGCTTCGCCGGGGTTGAAAATTGGGAAGAACTCGATTTCGGTGATCTTTGATCATCTGCCATTTTTGAATTCGTTTAAGGGTTTTAGAGCAAAGTTAGCGTGTTTATATTTGCATTAAGTCGGGGCAATTTGGACTGAGAAAATGCACTTTTCACGTCAATAACAATAACTGCGGTCAATTATAACATCGACTGGCGCAGCAAAAACAAACCTTTTTCGACAGTTAAATTTTGTAAACTGGTGGTTCGCAAATTGAAATTTGAGGTTGCGAAGGTTTTAAACATGGGCGCGAAAAGAGCAACAGGACTAAATTGAGAAAGACTCAAATTTTGATCGCTGCTGCAAATTGAATTGGAAAGCCAATGAAATAAATGAGAAACTCTTGCGTATTGTCTTTGTCGTCTCTCAAGTTATTTCGTAGTGTTTCGTGGCTTCTTAATTAATTTAGAATAAAAAACTTCTAAAAACTAATTGAATCTTATTTGTAAAAATTTACAAGGAAATTTCAATTAGTTTTTAGAGGCTTTTGTAAAATTAGGATATTTAAACTGTTGTTTTTCTTTGATTTGTTTTCAGATTTACTGCTTGAGATCGATCTTAAGTGGATCAAAGCGGCAGAATTTTAAAATTTCAAAGACCAGAATTTGAAAGATCAATATTTTCTGACCAGTGTGGCGTGTTCAGGAACAAGAGAGGGAATGGGGATCGATTTCGATTACGGAGGTGGATTGGCTTTGGGGCCCGAAATTTGGTTCAACGCCTGTTTTGAGAAAAAATGCGCGAGCTTATTAACTACCCCCTCCCGCTAATGGTACCTTGCAAAACCTTGAAGCAACCCCCCCCCCCCCCCCCGCCCCACATTGGGAAAGAATTGAACAGTTAGGCTTAGGCATATACGAATTTAGGATCTACTAAACAATCCATTTCAAGCAGAAAAAATTATTAGCCGAAACAATAAAAAAAATTGAACTTTTGTTTTGTCAAGCCATTTTTTAAAAGTTTTTCTTGTCTGGGCTAAGTTTCACAAGTAACTCAAAATTAATTTGATTATTTTACAAAGTTCCGTCTTTTCGGAAGTTTTGGCTAATATTTTTATCTGCTGGATCGGAATGCCTGACCGTCTAACTTGAATTTGATTGGCTAAAATTACCCAATCAAATTCGATCGCATAATTTCGAGCTTACGATGTAGAAAAATTAATTTTGGGCCGTTTAGTGCATAAGACCCAAAATAATATATATTTTATACAGAAATGCTTGTGAGGGGAATTTACGATAGGGGGGGGGGGAGGGGGGTAGAATTGTACGGTTGATCTCTAACGTCAAAGAAATTTCCAATTTAAACAAGCTATTGATGTAATTCAGATTTCAACTGTAAGTATCTTAGGCGCGGAGATGGATCAATGGTACGGTGGTTGATCCTCAATTCAGCCTCCCAGTTTACAAAATAATTGTTGTTAGTTATGTTATTATGGATGATTCAAAGTCTTCACAAAGGAAAAGCTTGACTCAGAACAAAACATCCGAACTTTCCTAATACTCCAAATTGTCAATCATCTAGCTTTTTTCGGCGCTGAGGGGAACAAAACAAACATATCAGCAAGAAAGACTGGGTCGAGAGAGACAAAACAAAAACAAAGGCGGGGATTAGTTTGAGCTTTACATTCCTTAGCAAGCGAGTCAAATTTGACCAATCAGAATTGTTCACGCCTAAATCGCTTTTTTGAAGGAAATACATTCAGTTGATCAACGTTACAAACGGCCGAACAAAAACATACATTCTGCAATCTTCGTTCAGGAAGGATCAATTGTTTCGAGTTTGTTATTGGCTGAGATTTGTTTAGTCTTTTTTTTGAAGTTAAAAAAGCTATAAAAGAAGCCAATACTTCGAAATAATGGTTATAGAGGATTTTCGCAACAATTTTCGAGCAAAAGTTTTAGCTTGAACTCCTTCTGCTTGAAAAACTGTCTGCCCAATGTCCAGTCCAAAACCTTTTTGTCACCTCATCTGCCATAAGGAAAATTGACGAGTCGTACTATCAGGTGATTGGCAAATTAGACGGCAACCGTTAAGGCGACAACCGTTTTTGATGGGACGTTAGGACAACGCCACATGCAGTTGTTTACATAGAATTTCTAAGAAATTTGAACCCCTTAAACTTGAATTGCTCATTTTACATGTATAAAAGGTTATTTAACGTCTTAATGTCTTGTCACCTTAATATCATGTCGTGTTATATACCTACGTACCATATAATAATTCAGAGGCGGATTGAGGGGGAGAGGTATTCTTAATTATTCCGCCCAAAAATCAATACTTCAACACCTTGAACTGAACTATATGGTACCTTGAACTATGCTAACTTGAAACGAACCCCCATTTGAGAAAGAATTAAACAGTTAAGTATATACAGTTTGGACCAACCGTTTTATTTGTTCCCCAGCACGATTTAGGGGGGGGGACAAAATACCTGTTTTTCAGAAATTGACTTCAAGGATAAAATCAATTCGAGGACATTCTATTGTAGGTTACTTCGGGGGGGGGGGGTACATAGTACTGTAAGCACCAGCGGATTTCGAGGGGGGGGGGGGGGGGGCGTGCGGACGCCCCTTCTTCAGGAATTCAACTCCCTGCTGACCCAAAAGGTCCCCCGTTTGTACTATTTTAAGATATTCATTTTTTGGCAGACTGACCCTAAAATTGTTCGAAAGGCGCGTTAGGCGCCAAAATTTACTAATTTTGAGGAGGATCGCGCGCCAAAAAAGCGCAATTTTCTAGTCCACATTTTCCAAAAATTTCCCAAAAACGTCTTGTTTGGCCTGTTTTTTTTCTCCAAAATTTGCCAGCGGTGCAGAAAACTTAATCGAAATGGGTCTTCTTAATGATTTGGGAGAGCTCAGAAAACCAATTTGATCGGCCTAAAACTAAGGAAGGTCGACAAAAGTATCGATTTTTTGAAAACCCGCCCCCTCGAGAAAATCCTGGATCCGCACGTGACTGTTAGCTACTAGTTTATTTGTTTGGTCCTTCAAAAATGCTGTATCCCTAATTGACCCATTTTGTCAGATAATCTGCATATGTGGGTTACTTCTCACAGAAACCTTCTAAGTTTTACTTCTCACAGAACTTTTTGTGGGTTCTTTTTCACAGAACCCTTCTTAATAATAAATCAGCCGTTAGTCTATTGAATACAAATGCGGTTAACAACTCCAAGGCGTAATTTCAAATCCCATCCTGACTCTTGTTTTTAGGAAATGGGCGGTGTTCCGCTAGAACTGACGCAAGTAAATTGAGTTGAAAATGGTTCTCAAACTTGGGAAAAAACCGTTGTACGTTGTGAAAAGTCAATTGACTTCCTCGAAGGTCACGTTTTTTGTCCTTATTACCCAAAACAGCTAACATACCAATAAACTTGTTGATTGTGATAAATTTCTACTTAGAAATTGTTAACGTTGCCAATTTTATTAATAAAAAAGCAATCATAAAAATCAAAAAGCCAATTAAAAAGAATAAATAAAGTCGGGTAAAAATTTCAAATTGGTTCTACCGGAAAATTTTTTTACGCAATCAGAGTTTATGAAAAAACCTAATCGATTCTAGATTTTTAGGGAGACTCACCACAAATCTGGGGAGCGAATGAATATTTATTATTTAAGCTTGGATCGTTTTTCAAAATGTCTCTCGGTACAAGTGACAACAAGGAGGAGTGCTAGCGTAATTCAGGAGTCTCAGGAAAACGACATTGCACTTCATGCTATTCCTCGCCCTTTTGATAAGGACGGACCAAGGGTCAGGATTTGTAGCAAAATCGATTAAAAACTTTTGTACTAAACATTCAGTTGATTTTTGCACCTATGGGAAACTATAGGGCGATGGGTTTATTTGAAAAGTGCATCTGCGTATTGCGCGAATGGTTGATTGCATGTTCATTCCAGAAACCATGACCTTCCTGTAGGGTGCCAGTGACTGAAAAAATGTTTAATATTCGAACAACAACACACAGTGGGTTTGCCGTTTGAGGCTCATTTTGAGCGAAAACTGAAAACAGTGTAGCACACAGTTTTTCGATCCGCTTCAACTAATAAATTATCTTGGAAAAAAATCCATTTGCTTTAGTTGAAACAAGAAGATGTTTTCGGCCAAGATCATGCAAGACTATACTTTACAGGACGATGAATCAACGATGGGATCTTTCGAGAGGATCGATCATCCGCTGTAACCTAAGGCCAACGGAACCCCAGCAACGCTGAGGTTCAGGGGCGGATTTAGGGGGGGGGGCGGGGGGGCGAACGCCCCTTCCTCAGGGATTTGACCCCCTGCCGACCCTTTGATACTTTTTCAGAAATCCATTTTTGGCCGACCGACCCTAAAATTTTTCTAAAGGCGCCTTTGGCGCCAATAAATGCTATTTTTGAGGGGGAGCGCGCGCCAAAAAAACGCATTTTTTTTGTCAAAATTTTTCAAAAAGTGCCCAAAAACGGCTTTTTTTCAAATAAAATTGCCTGCGGCGCAGAAATCAAGGTCAATTTCATCGACCTAAAAAAAAAAAAAAAAGGTCGTCAAAATTTCAATTTTTTTAGGTCAATTTCATCGACCTAAAAAAAAAAAAAAAAAAGGTCGTCAAAATTTTGGAAAATTTTTTGAAAATCCGCCCCCCCCTCGAGAAAATCCTAGATCCGCCCCTGCTGAGGTTGGTTCCGATTTAACCAGTAGCACGCCAATTAGTAAAATTCTAGCCCTGTCCGCTACAATTAGGTAATCAAATTTTTCGGAAAACTCGAAGTCGGTTGAAATTGGAACCGTACTTTGAATTACTTCAAGAAAAATTTTTGCGGTAAACGGATCTTACAATAACGTTAAATTCCGGCACCGTGATACACAAGTGTGATACCTCAAAAAGTTTAGGTACGAGATGCACAATGACAACACCACCGCAAGAAGAGGAATAAAATTAAAACGAGAAAACTAGATTGGATTCGAGGAAAAAAGCCACAAAAAAGGCTACAGAAGAGACGCGTTTTCTTGGCAAGGACCAAGAACACGCAGCGAGCAGTTTCAGGCCCATTCGTAATTGATAGTTCATCAGTATGTCTCATGTCTATAAAAAGCCCGATCACAGGCCAACTGGAAATAGAACGAAGTGGTGATGAAGTAAAACTATAAGAGCTTATGACGGTGTAGTCAAAATGATATCGGTCACTTAAATGTGGAGAAAACCATTTTTTTATATTTCTGCTGCGTGGTTAGAATAAATACAGAAACAAAAGCCGATTGCCAGAGCCCAGTAGTATGTTCGCCAACAAACAGAGCAGAAGAGGAGGAGGAAAATGAGAAGAACGAACACGGCGCGGAGGACGTCGAGATGCACGGACAGTCGCCACAAAAAGAGGTAGATATAACAGTATCTACATCTAAAAGGATGAAGACTTAAGCATCTAGTACGCCATCTAGGGAGATTCCAGACAAACGGGAAGCCCGAGTGAAATGCCAAAATCAATACGGCAGAACACGAGGCAGTTACGGGACCGCAGACCGCCAAAGTTTTTT
>NC_087068.1:17162622-17230355 GCF_963678635.1 Symsagittifera roscoffensis
ATGAAGGTGGAATTAGGTGTAGGTTTGTAGAAAAAAAAAATGTATAAAAATATGGGTTATTATGCTGTTTTCTTAAAGAAAGATAATAATAAATTGTTTTTCAGGCTAGTATTTCCAGCAGTAGATTTTTTTTATGAGGTGAAACTGATCGTGTCGACATTCGCACTGGTGAGCTATCTGAAGAGATTTGATTCATTTATGCCTTATCCTTGCATGTTAAATTACTAAATGCTGCATGTGCATACTTCTACACTAATTTTTGACCCTGTCAAATTACATTTTGATCTTGATCGAGATGTTTTCCACCATGCTTTATTTCGATTGTTCAAGGTGTGTGCGGACCAGATCGGAATGTGTTCCACCCGTGCTCATATGTATGTTATGATTATTCTCGAATTTTATTTGGACTGTATTTGAGATGAGTTTTCACCGCGCTTCGAGGTTTTTACGACCGAATTTGAGTTCTGGTTTGACCAAGCTCAACGAGTTGTTTGACCCTGCATTGGATCTGCTTCATCCAGGTTTGAGCTATAATTCGAATGTGTACGAAGTTTTTTCGAAGCCGGATGAAATATTTTTTAACCTTGTTTGAAGTATTTTCCAGATGTGCTTGAGACAATATTTTGATAGTTTGTTCAGCCCCGCGTGCTATAAATTATTTTTGACCGTACGTGAGATACGCTTCGACCGTGCTCGAGTTTCGTTTAGACTGTGATCGAGGATGTTTTGACTATATCTAAGTTTCTCATACATGGAAATTGTATGATAAGTTTTGGTCAACCTTGAAAACTATAAAACCGCCGTGTTCGATTTAGGTTGCACACTCGTCAGTTGAATACGCTCTAAGCGTGTTCATTAGATGTTTCAATGTGCTGTTTGAATTAATCAGACAAAATTAATGAAACTCTTGTAATCTAAAACTTGCTGATCTCAAACTGCGTTCACTTCAAAGAAAAAATTATGAATACAATATTTGCAATTTTGATAAGGTGCAATTTATTTAGCAAAGTTCGGGCCCAAATGTTACCCCAAAAAACGGAATAACTATGTTTTTTTTCAGCCAAACAATAATAAAGATATATTTTTTTGTTCAATTGCTAAGAAAACTATATAAAAATTAGCCTCTAAATGAGCCCAACAACGAGAATTACATTCTTAAAAACTTTTCGAATCTCGAATAAATTTGACTTATTTTAATTGATTTAATTAGTTGTTTTTTGTGGTCTGATATAAAGTCAGTCCGGTAAAAACCCTTGCCTCTCATAACCTGTCTCTATAGACTTGAAATGTTAATCTTAGAGGCGAAGCAATAAGCAGAATGGTCTAAGAGCCGAATGGGTCCCAGAGCAGAAACACATAAAATTATTAACTTTTTTTTTATTTATACGTCTAATTGATGGAACAACTAACAGAATCGTCAATAAAACAAAGAAGAAGAATAAATCAAGCATGAATTGATTAATTTCATCCATTTTTTTAATCGAAGTTTTAAAAAATCTCGTACAAACTATTCAAATTAAGCATAAAAATTTAGTTATTTTGGTAGTAATGTCTATTGTTATAATTAATTTACCGACTAGCATAAAAAAATTAATGTATTTCTGTTTTTGTGCTCTTTGACCCATTCTGCTCTTTGACTGGCCACCGTTAAAATTACAACTTCATGTGAATATTTCAGGAAAAAACGCAACCTGAACAAGTTTTACTAATGACAATTTCACCACTAGCGTTTTTTCCACAATCGTTCTGGCTAAATTCAGTTGACAATCTTCATGAGTATGAACATCAGAACATATGGGGTCAGACAATTTTAGATTGTTAAATTTAAACAAAGCTGCTTGTATATGGGGGAGAGGCTTGAATGTTCCGACTGCACTTAAAATCAGTTAATAAGTTTTTTGGTAGAATAAATGACAAAATAGTTGGAAAACAAAAAATATTCATTTGTTTTTCTTTGTTCCATCCACCCACCTGTTATGTACGATACAAAAGGTGCGTTTAGCGTCTAGTTTTGTTTTCAGAAATCTAATTTGCTGGTATCACTTCAATTTGGAATGCATTAATTTGCCGCTTACGCGTATTATAAGAAGGAATTAGATTGTACATTAACTTTCCAATTTGACCCGATTAGCAATTTTCGAACCCTGTTACTTCACAAAAAATGAAAATAGATGAAATATCTTTTTAAATATAAGCTTTGAAAAAACAATATCTCTCAGATGATATAAAAAATTCTATCAAAATGCTTAGTTAAGAAGTCGAAACTTGAGTCAAGAAAAACACAACTGGCATAAATACTCGGGCTTTTTCTTAAAAAGTTGGAACAAAAAAATTAGCATGTGAGTAATTTTTTGATCAGTTGGAATCAGTTCGTGCTTGGAAGTGCGATGAGCCAGCTCAAACCATATACCTGAAGTGTGCAGTAAAACTAGTGAAACCAGTGCGGAATTTAACAAAAGCTTTGTTAACCACTGTTAGTTATTACCAAAACAACTCTTTCAACATTGGTAAGGCAATTTCAAGCAGTTAATCTTTTAACAACCATGCATTAAGTTAACACAATAATTTTCAGTAAAATGTTTATCTTTTTGTTCAGCTCTAATTACAAAAATTAAATATAAGCAAAACTTTTAACCCAATTTTTTCTTGAAACATCAATGAATGAAATCATTTGATATGAGTGTTGAATTGAATAAAATCAAATCTTTTGAATTATGGACAATTTTATAAAAAATTATACATCCTTAAAATTTTGCACATTTTCGTGATTCTTTCATTCTTCCAAAATTAAAACAAGTGCTCCGAAATTGACAAACTATTTAAGAGAAGAAATTATCCAAAATTAGCATGAAGGTTTCTTTTGAATTGAAATTACATTTGATAAATTGAAAGTCTGCAAATAAATTTCATTGCTCAAATCATCAATAAGTTAGAGATTTGAAGAAGAAAAACAAGGAAAAAGAATTATAACAAATATGTTTTTTTCTCAAAGTAAGTTTTTTCTAACGACATAAATTTAACATCAAAATCATAAGTTTTCAGCATTTTATATAAATCAAAAGTCTTGAAAAAGAATTGCGAGATCAAAATTTTTTGACCCGTGACTTACTTTTTTGATTTTAATAGTTTTCCTACGAGCCGTTATCTTTTTTTATAAAAACTTTGGATGATCAAGCAGTCCAGCACAATAAAATACCGGCTTGACAAAATTTCTAGTTACACAACTTCACAATGTCACAATTGTGGAGCGTGCCAAAAAATTTCTTTGTATAACTCTACGACTGGCATTTTTTTGTGTTTGGCACATTACAAAACCAACATGGGCAAAACCTATTTTTTATGTTATTCACATGATAAAGCCAACATGGCCAAAATCCCACTACAAATCTGCTTTTAGAAAATATATCGCGCGTTAACTGTCTCAAATTGACCTAACTAAAATCTTGAAACCCTCATAACAAAAATTGTTCAGGTGAAAGAGATCAGGTGAGATCAGGTGAAATTGATCGAAGAAAGTAAGGAACGTACATGCTCGGGAAGGTTTTTTTGTTCAGACCAGTTCTCAAACTTATTTTTTCCCTCGCGGCTCAATCTATGAATCATCGTGGTCCCAAAAGGGCCGGTCTCACCACTAAAACATCCTGTCTTAAAGTTTGCTGTGAAACGCTCACTAACTGATTAATTTGATTATACGAGCCATACACAATTTTTAATATTCAGCTGAAAATTTGAGACCAGTTTTAGGAAGTCTGACTAATCAGGGCGTTGCCCTGATACGAGCAGTCTTGTTTAATTTGAGCTCACCCGCAATTGAGTTTTGAGTTCCAGCGATAAAAATCAATTACATTTGAGTTTTATTTTCAGTATCTATGAAAGTGAAAAAAATCTCTTGTAATCAAATAAATTGAGTTTTTTTTGCTAATTTTTAAATGAGCTTTAAAATTTATTGTAAAATTTTATAATCAATTCTTCTTCATCAGTGGAACCTGATCTAAACTACATTTTATTATTGGATAAATTAGATATTTTACCACTGTAAAATATTTAATATTAACCAATCGTAATCCATCCAACTAACAACCCACTTAATTTTAAGTGCTGAAATTACTTGTAATTTCAGCACCAGAGAGATTTGAATTTAACTTAGAAATTAGTTGCCTCTCCAAGAGAACTTCAGCCGCCGCAATAAGCCAGTATACACCCTGAGACTAGTAGATATAAGAGTAAGATTAGGATCGGTATTAGACTAAGAAGTTGCACGAATATATCCGGCCGAACATAAGATAGCGTGACGAGCAGACGGTGTACCCTATCAGAAATTACTCTATGAGTTAACCTCAAGGACCTAACTCATCTGGTGCGACCATAAGTCTCGTATAAGACCTTAATAGCTTAGAATTAACCAAAAATAGATTAGAAATTAGACAAAACATTTTCAAAATGTTACACGACAATAACTTAATTGAAATGTCTCTACGACTTAATAGATCAGAGCCGATATTCCGCACAATACTAGAACTACCCGGTATTGGAAAAAGACCTCGGACGAGAGACCACATACGACTACATAGAAACTTACCATTTAGTTTCATGGTTGTACGGCAAAAGCCAACACAAATTTTATATTTAGAATCTTATTAGCAATGAATTTAGATTTTCATTCGCAAACATAAAAATTTGAAGTAAATCTTCATGATTATTTCAGGCGCTAAATAAATTACTAAAGTACAATAACGATTGATAAAAAGATCTCAAGTCGTTTTCTCAACTTCTGCAGTATTATATAAAACATATTTATTTGAAAAATTTTTATTGAAAACAAAAATAAAAATTAGTAGCATTACAATAAATTAATAGTTTTTATAAATCATCCTGTTGTTTCAGCTTCATCACCTAAACATAACAGCAATCATAAGCTAACTAACATCATAAAAAACTAAAACTTTATATCAAATAAATTTAAACCATTTTAAACTTAAAATTACTTAATTTTGAACCAGATCATCAAGGCTTATCCTTGATTCTTAATAAATTTTCTATCTCATTAATTTTTAATTCTGATCATCAAGGCTTATCCTTGGATCAAAAAGAACACTTTTGTTCTCCCCCACCCACTTATCAAGTGTCTAACGACCTCAAACGTCGATTCACTACCCAACCTTTTCAAAAAAGACCCAGGACTAATGGAAATTTTTAATAACACTAACCATTCAAATTAAGCTAAACAGTGAAGAACTTCGGTTATTCATCCTTCACTTGAACCCTCCTCTTACCAGGCCCAGGATAGATCTTAGACTTAGTAAGTTTAAAATAGTATCTAACGAACTACTTGCGTTCTAATTATACCTGAACCTTGTGGATCGATTTAATATTCTCCAACCCTTGAACACAATCACTACCCCTAAGTAACATTAAGTAAGTTAACACTTTAACTTAGACTAGCCACGAGAAAGTAAAAATCATTCTTCGGAATCGATATACTTTTCTCTCCAACCTTGAACAAAAAAACCCAGGTTAAGTTAACCAAAAAATTGTAAGGACTAACAATCTAGGAAATTAAAATCACTAATAACTTCTTGCATCCCTCATCCTAAACCTTATGTCATTAAAAATTTTAGGAAATAAACAAACAATCATTTTACACAATTGTGAAATAGACAACCAAAAATACGATCTTGTAATAACCCCACATACACAAACAGTTGGATACATTCGAACAAAACGACAAACAATAAAAAGAAAAATTATAAGCAAACAAAGACAGATAACACAAAAAAGATTTTCAAAAAATAGAAATGCATTTTCCGAATCAGAAGCCAGCAATTTAGACGAACTATACAAATTAAAGGAATTAATAAATAAAAATTGCCCCATTCATGACCAATTATATTTTTCCGATTCAGAAACAACTTCAAACTCATTAAAAAGAGGAAAAAGAAGAATCAAAAAGCAATATAAACACAAACCAGTACACCTATATAATTGGAATCAACCAATTAGACATATTGATAATTATATATTAACAGTCGTCAAACGAAAAAATGAGCCACACTCAAAGTGACGAAAGTTCAGATGAAGAAGCAGTTTTTCCCTTTCTTATAGATTCACTCCATGATAGAGGACAAACGTAAATTTGTTTGAACCAGGAATCAGTCCATGCAAAGCAGAATTCCCGGATGTAAAAATCAAAAGACAAATTATAGAATATTATCTGAAAGACTTATGTAACCTAACACAACAATACGGAATCTACACCATAGACTTCAGCACACCACGAACAGCTCATAACAAATATGTAATTCAAACAGACGATATAGATTTAGAGTTTTCAAAAGTCTTCATAGAATATATCAAAAGCATACAATATCATAATTCACAAAGAGCAAACTCCATATTCACTAACGAAGTTTTTGCAATAATATATAGTTATATATCTATATTAGAAAAAACAGAAGTTCAAAGCACGTCATCAACCGAAACATCCAAACATACAAAAGTAAGAAACGAAATCACAGTATTTTCAACATTCAACATTTTTACATATAATCCGCAAAAATTTTACCAATAATGATGTCTCACAAAACACTAAACATGATTTGCAAAAAATTTTAGCATGGTTTATAATAGATTATTTTACCCACAACCTAGATTTAATTTCACAAGCAAGAAAAAATTTCAGGCCCCAAAGTACCAATGACGACACCGTCATTGCAGAACAATCAGATTACGTTTGGGACCCTGAATGGTCTCATCCAGCATTTATAAATATTCCACAAGATATCTCGAGTCAAGCAATAAGTACAATATCTTTTCACAGAGATTATGTAAAAGTAATAAGTAATGTAAATTTTAGCATGGTTTATAATAGATTATTTTACCCACAACCTAGATTTAATTTCACAAGCAAGAAAAAATTTCAGGCCCCAAAGTACCAATGACGACACCGTCATTGCAGAACAATCAGATTACGTTTGGGACCCTGAATGGTCTCATCCAGCATTTATAAATATTCCACAAGATATCTCGAGTCAAGCAATAAGTACAATATCTTTTCACAGAGATTATGTAAAAGTAATACCATTAACGATTGACGCAACACCATTCAATTATAATACATTTTTACCTGATACACGAAATAACAGCCTAAATTCAACAGTCATACATAATGAAAATCTGAATGGAACTAGAAATCTTACACAGCAAGATATTCAAACACCATCACACTTCATAAATGAAGAAGTAGTCCAAACAACAGTAACAACCACATAACAAAGTATTTCACCAATACGTCCAAATCTGACAACACCAAAAAATACAAATACATTACTACCACAAGTAACCTTACAGTCAACCGTTAAACCTTCGGTTGCTCCAAAATACTCACATATGGACTATCAGACGTATAGACCAATAACAAAACCGTCAAAAACATGAAAAACGTTCACAAAAAAAACACTTTTGCAGAACACAATTATAATTATGCACACCAACAAAAAACAAATCAACCCCCCCCCCCAAAAAACACAAAATTTATATCACGTATGTTCCCATTATTGGAATCTCCCAAATACATTGACCAATTCAGTAAGTTTTCCAGATAATCCACACCCTCCACAGAATTATAGTCAAAATTACCCATTTTTTCAACAAAACAAAAATAAACAACAAACACTTTATAACACAATTAACGTGTCATCTGATGATGATGATTACTATCAACCAGATATTTTTGCACCATATACTAAAGAATATCGCACACAAAAACCGCGACAATCTCAACCATCCCAAAATATGAAAATTTTCCCACAAAATCCAACAGATATACAAAATCCACAACAAATGCATATACAAAACCCATTTAACGCACAATCTTTTCAACCAATACAGCCACAAAACCCAATGACTATGCATTCCTATCAACCAACTCAAATGCAAAATGAAATACCGCTTCCATATTACCTCCAGCAACACGAAATAACAAAAAATCATTTTTCAAACTTTTCACAAATGCCAAATGCCGCAGAATCACTACAGATGACTATGAATCCATACCTCATGGGTGGATTGTCAATAACATCGAATAAACCACTGATGGTATTCACAGGAACAGACCCTGAATATTCTGTAGAGGATTATTTAAATGCAGTAACAGCAAATTTATATTTAAATATAGGACCTGAACCAATTATTACGGCACTCCATCAAAATTGGATACATAGACGCACAGCGTTAATGCAAACAACACTAGATGGCGCAGCCCAAAAAAGATTTTCAGTACTACCCATAGAAATAAAATCAGATTGGAAAAGATTCACACAAGAATTTTCAAAAATGTTTGATTCTGAAAGAAACAAACAACATCAAAGTGTTTTATGCAACGGAATTCGCAGATTACCAAATGAAACAATTAAACAATTAGCAGTTCGAATCGAAACACTAGTTCGAAAAGCATATTCATACAATACACATGACTACAAAAACACAAAAATGACAGAAATTTTAATGATGACCTTAACACCTCCATTAAGAAAAATAGCTATAAAAAAGAGAGCATCTCATCCTTCCTCAATTCGAGAACCAGATTTAGATTTTAGAAAATTAGTAGATAAATTAGGACAAGCAGAAATCACAATGAAACTCGAAGAAACAAAAAATCTGAAACTACAATATGTTAATCGAATTGAAACAAATACTACACATATAAATAACATACAAGAACCAGACACAGAACTGATTGAAAAAGTAGTAAGTTTAAAATAGTATCTAACGAACTACTTGCGTTCTAATTATACCTGAACCTTGTGGATCGATTTAATATTCTCCAACCCTTGAACACAATCACTACCCCTAAGTAACATTAAGTAAGTTAACACCTTAACTTAGACTAGCCACGAGAAAGTAAAAATCATTCTTCGGAATCGATATACTTTTCTCTCCAACCTTGAACAAAAAAACCCAGGTTAAGTTAACCAAAAAATTGTAAGGACTAACAATCTAGGAAATTAAAATCACTAATAACTTCTTGCATCCCTCATCCTAAACCTTATGTCATTAAAAATTTTAGGAAATAAACAAACAATCATTTTACACAATTGTGAAATAGACAACCAAAAATACGATCTTGTAATAACCCCACATACACAAACAGTTGGATACATTCGAACAAAACGACAAACAATAAAAAGAAAAATTATAAGCAAACAAAGACAGATAACACAAAAAAGATTTTCAAAAAATAGAAATGCATTTTCCGAATCAGAAGCCAGCAATTTAGACGAACTATACAAATTAAAGGAATTAATAAATAAAAATTGCCCCATTCATGACCAATTATATTTTTCCGATTCAGAAACAACTTCAAACTCATTAAAAAGAGGAAAAAGAAGAATCAAAAAGCAATATAAACACAAACCAGTACACCTATATAATTGGAATCAACCAATTAGACATATTGATAATTATATATTAACAGTCGTCAAACGAAAAAATGAGCCACACTCAAAGTGACGAAAGTTCAGATGAAGAAGCAGTTTTTCCCTTTCTTATAGATTCACTCCATGATAGAGGACAAACGTAAATTTGTTTGAACCAGGAATCAGTCCATGCAAAGCAGAATTCCCGGATGTAAAAATCAAAAGACAAATTATAGAATATTATCTGAAAGACTTATGTAACCTAACACAACAATACGGAATCTACACCATAGACTTCAGCACACCACGAACAGCTCATAACAAATATGTAATTCAAACAGACGATATAGATTTAGAGTTTTCAAAAGTCTTCATAGAATATATCAAAAGCATACAATATCATAATTCACAAAGAGCAAACTCCATATTCACTAACGAAGTTTTTGCAATAATATATAGTTATATATCTATATTAGAAAAAACAGAAGTTCAAAGCACGTCATCAACCGAAACATCCAAACATACAAAAGTAAGAAACGAAATCACAGTATTTTCAACATTCAACATTTTTACATATAATCCGCAAAAATTTTACCAATAATGATGTCTCACAAAACACTAAACATGATTTGCAAAAAATTTTAGCATGGTTTATAATAGATTATTTTACCCACAACCTAGATTTAATTTCACAAGCAAGAAAAAATTTCAGGCCCCAAAGTACCAATGACGACACCGTCATTGCAGAACAATCAGATTACGTTTGGGACCCTGAATGGTCTCATCCAGCATTTATAAATATTCCACAAGATATCTCGAGTCAAGCAATAAGTACAATATCTTTTCACAGAGATTATGTAAAAGTAATACCATTAACGATTGACGCAACACCATTCAATTATAATACATATTTACCTGATACACGAAATAACAGCTTAAATTCAACAGTCATACATAATGAAAATCTGAATGGAACTAGAAATCTTACACAGCAAGATATTCAAACACCATCACACTTAATAAATGAAGAAGTAGTCCAAACAACAGTAACAACCACATAACAAAGTATTTCACCAATACGTCCAAATCTGACAACACCAAAAAATACAAATACATTACTACCACAAGTAACCTTACAGTCAACCGTTAAACCTTCGGTTGCTCCAAAATACTCACATATGGACTATCAGACGTATAGACCAATAACAAAACCGTCAAAAACATGAAAAACGTTCACAAAAAAAACACTTTTGCAGAACACAATTATAATTATGCACACCAACAAAAAACAAATCAACCCCCCCCCCCCAAAAAAAACACAAAATTTATATCACGTATGTTCCCATTATTGGAATCTCCCAAATACATTGACCAATTCAGTAAGTTTTCCAGATAATCCACACCCTCCACAGAATTATAGTCAAAATTACCCATTTTTTCAACAAAACAAAAATAAACAACAAACACTTTATAACACAATTAACGTGTCATCTGATGATGATGATTACTATCAACCAGATATTTTTGCACCATATACTAAAGAATATCGCACACAAAAACCGCGACAATCTCAACCATCCCAAAATATGAAAATTTTCCCACAAAATCCAACAGATATACAAAATCCACAACAAATGCATATACAAAACCCATTTAACGCACAATCTTTTCAACCAATACAGCCACAAAACCCAATGACTATGCATTCCTATCAACCAACTCAAATGCAAAATGAAATACCGCTTCCATATTACCTCCAGCAACACGAAATAACAAAAAATCATTTTTCAAACTTTTCACAAATGCCAAATGCCGCAGAATCACTACAGATGACTATGAATCCATACCTCATGGGTGGATTGTCAATAACATCGAATAAACCACTGATGGTATTCACAGGAACAGACCCTGAATATTCTGTAGAGGATTATTTAAATGCAGTAACAGCAAATTTATATTTAAATATAGGACCTGAACCAATTATTACGGCACTCCATCAAAATTGGATACATAGACGCACAGCGTTAATGCAAACAACACTAGATGGCGCAGCCCAAAAATGATTTTCAGTACTACCCATAGAAATAAAATCAGATTGGAAAAGATTCACACAAGAATTTTCAAAAATGTTTGATTCTGAAAGAAACAAACAACATCAAAGTGTTTTATGCAACGGAATTCGCAGATTACCAAATGAAACAATTAAACAATTAGCAGTTCGAATCGAAACACTAGTTCGAAAAGCATATTCATACAATACACATGACTACAAAAACACAAAAATGACAGAAATTTTAATGATGACCTTAACACCTCCATTAAGAAAAATAGCTATAAAAAAGAGAGCATCTCATCCTTCCTCAATTCGAGAACCAGATTTAGATTTTAGAAAATTAGTAGATAAATTAGGACAAGCAGAAATCACAATGAAACTCGAAGAAACAAAAAATCTGAAACTACAATATGTTAATCGAATTGAAACAAATACTACACATATAAATAACATACAAGAACCAGACACAGAACTGATTGAAAAAATCACTGAAATACTAAACATCTATGAAGGGAACCAAAATTTTAAAGGCAAACCATCTTTCAAAAAAGGGTGTAATTACTGCCGACGATACGGACACAGTATCGCCGAATGTAGACAAAAACAACAAGACAATCAGAATAAACCTCAAAAGCACAAAGAACCAAATAAATAAATACACGAAAAAAAAAAAAATCTACCAAACAAAAACATATATAGTATATAGTAATAATAGTTCAGGAAAACTACTTCCAAGTAACTCAAATTACTCAAGAAATCAATCATCATATAACTCAAGTTATAGAGGTAGATCGCCCGACCAAAGAAATTCACGAAATTTCTCACAAAATAGGCATTGCCGATCGAATAGCCAAAATAACCAAAATAATTTTCACGATCGAATTCAAACACAACAGAATTTGTTTCTGCATCCAGTTCCCATTCAAACCCAAGGAATAGACACTATTCTATTAATAGATCACGAAACTCATCATACAACAGAAATAGAAACTATTCACACAGTAGGAATAGAAGTTATTCAAACAATCGAAATCAGAACTATTCAAACAATAGATCAAGGAATAACTCATATAATAGATCGAACTATCACAGATCAAATGATAACTATCAAAACAGATCACAAAATAATTCACAAAATCGACTCTCAAGTTACAATAATCGATACAGAAATTATTCCTAGTCAACACATAGGAATAATAACCGTTATCCCGATTCTAAACATCGATACAGAAGTAACACACCAAAACATCAAAGACACATTAATCAAGTGCAAACAATTGAAGAAACAACTTCATACCCCCCAGGTATTGATGACACAGGAAGTAATGAACTACAACTAAATCACATTAATTGTGAATCATCAGATACTGAGAGTGATACAGATAATAACATCTCTGTAAATATGATAACAGTCGAAAACGACTATGAACCTATCATATACGAACAACCTTTTACTTCACATATATATGAAAATCAATTGGAACTTCTTCATAAATACTACATTGGACCCATTAATAATAATACACAAACTACACAAGAAGCAAACGAAATTAACACGGTAATTAAACCTGATAAAAAAAAATGAAACACAATGCTCAAACACAAAATGTGTTTACCAAAATATACAAAAAAAAACAACCAAGAAAAAAAAATTCGGACAATTCCAGTTCTCTTAGAGAGTCCAAGAAGTAAAGAATTT
Source organism: Symsagittifera roscoffensis (assembly GCF_963678635.1). NCBI lineage: Eukaryota > Metazoa > Xenacoelomorpha > Acoela > Convolutidae > Symsagittifera > Symsagittifera roscoffensis. Next base: position 17,175,788 of record NC_087068.1, read on the forward strand.
CAACCACCAGATCTTGAAATTGATTTTTTAATCGACTCAGGAGCGTAATCAAATATAATTAATATTCCCACATGGAATGAAATTAGAACACTACACCCAAATCTAAAACCTCTTAAAACCTCTAGTAAAATGGCAACAGCACAAGGATCAACATTAGTAAACTATGAAAAAATCCAACTATTCCTTGTTCCCACAAGAACAATGGAACAAAACAAGATTTTGAACAAGCCATTTAAACAAACATTTCATGTTACTGATATGAAGCACAATAGCATTGGCATACCATTTATTACTAAATATATACCAACAATAAACATCTTAAATAGTAAAATCCATGTCAAAGACAAATATACAAAAACAAAAACCACAGCCTTAACATTCATCCAAAGATTAAACAAACAACCACCATTTTTCTCGAAATTTTACCCCATTTGTAATCAAAAACGGAAACACCAGAAACCACTATCAGGAAATATATATAATTTTTCAAGAAAACAAGTTCATCAGTATGACAAAACTCAAAACAAACAAAAACTTTTTATGTCAGACTTCGAATTTAAACCTATTCACAAATTTTTCAAAATTACAATCTCATCTATAAAATACTCAAAAAATACGAATTCCGATATTATTTCATAACATTTGTATAACAATACACCATATCAAATAACATTACCCTTAGGACTTACAGGATATTGTGAAACAAATGCTACAATTTCACCTATAATTGAAGTAGCCTATCGAGTAAATAATATATTACAACTATTAGATATTTGTCAATCAACAATTCTTGACGAAGAATTATCCATAAATAATATAATAAGTAATGAAAAAAGAAATACAGATTATTTCACAAAAACACCATATTGTAAACCGACATTAAATATAACAAATTACACAAAAGAACAACAAAAATTTGTAACAATGTTTAATTTTCAACACTCACAAATCACACAAGATGAATTTGATAAATTAGCAAAACAACTGTTACGATATTCAACAGTCTACGCAACATCAAAATTTGACGTTGGAAAAATCAATTCATCACTACACCTCCCATTAAAACCTGATGCAGTTTTCAAAAAACAAAGAGCAAGTAAAGTACCGATTCATTTACACGACAAGGTAAATAGATTACTTGATATTTTGGAACAATACGAAATTATCTCACCAGTAAATAAAGAAGAACAACCAAACGGAAACACCTTCAATAACCCTGTTATCATTCTAGCAAAAAGTGAATCACTAAAAATAGTTTTAGACGCTAGATACCTCAATTCACTAATTGACGAATCAAAATGCAATTGGCCTATTGAACCAATACAAGTTATCTTAACAAAGATAAATGGTAAATACTTCACAACCGCAGATATGAACAGTGCATATAATCAAATGCCACTAGATGAACAATCACGACGTTTAACACAACTTGTTATTGGAAACCAACAGTATGAATTTAATCGCTTATTCTATGGAATATCCATAGGACCAGCAGCATTTTCAGCTTTCATGAGTAAAAATTTTAGACCATTATTACTCAAGAAAGATGCAATCACCTATTTAGACGATGTTTTTATGCAATCACAAACCAAAGACGAAATGTTTACAGTTTTAGAACAATATCATAACTTATATAACAATATCATAAAAACACTATCAAAAAAACTATCATAAAAACTCATATCAACTTCAGAACGAAAATCTGAAAGCAGCCTCCGATAAATCACACTTCTTTTTAACATGCGTTAAATTTTTAGGACATAATATTGAACGAAACACTATCACTCCATTCAAATCACGCATTGATGCAATCCAAAAACTTCAACCACCTACAAATAAAAAGAAAATCCAAGAATTCCTCGGAATGTTGAATTTCTTAAGGAAATATGTTTACAAACTGCAAGTATACTTAAGACCTTTCTATAACATCCTCAGACAACAAAATAATTTTGAATGGACCACTGAACATCAAACACGATTTGAAGAAATTAAAAAGCTTTTGACAGAACAAATATCAAACACAATTCCAGATCCAAATCAACCATTCTATGCAATGTGCGATGCTTCAAATTTTGGCATCGGCACATAATGGAACAAATAAAATGAATCTTATATCAGCAAATTCACAATTATTTACACAAGCAGAGCTACGACTCTCAACTCTAATGAGAGAATGTACAGCTATAATTTATACACTTACAGAATATGAATTTCTCATACTTGGATCAAAACACCCAACAGTTCTATTTACAGATCACAAACCAATTATATTTCTCTTTACACAAAAATCAAATCCTAATCATAGAGTTTATAGATTTCAATTAATTCTAATGAAATTACCAAACTTACATATAGTTTGGACAGCAGGAAAAAACCTTGCATTACCAGATACATTAAGTCGAAACACGCCACCTGAATTACTTACACGAAAAACTACAGTTGAAATACCACAAAATAATAAATTCTATCTCGCAAAAAATGAAACATCACCCCGATTAGAATGCAAATACGCAGTAAAAACTGACATTGATCAATCACAAATAAATAATCTACAACAATTTCCACTCTACTTAGATTGCCACAATAATCACTATGAAGTTGATTTACTAGGAACATCAACTTTTAAACCAATTCCATACTCCCAATGGATAAAAAATAATACTCAACAAAAGAGAATAAAGCAACACTCGCATAAAAAAGACCTTTTACCACTAATTGAAAAAGAAAACTTGACCGATAAAATAAACTTATCAGGACCACAAACAAATGATTCAAAATACACAATAAATCAAGTTTTTGACCTCCATGACCCACTTGACACAATTTCCCTATCAAAACTAAAAATTGACAAAAATTTTCTCCCCCCAACAAATAAAATTACACTTGAACTTTTAAAACGGTATCAAAATCTCGATCCAGTAATTAGACAACTAAAATCATGGCACAAATACAAAACTAAGCCCGTAAAAGCTGATACCACAATTTTAGGAAACAAAACACTCCTCCGATATTTCAGAAAATTTAACAACACAACAATTAATGAAAATACAGATCTTTTAGAATATCAATTAGATGATTCTAAAGTTCTCTGTCTACCTTTAAGTATGATACTAATAGCTTTTAACATCTCCCATACACAAAATACAAAGGAACACTCCGGATCAGAAAAGACATACTCGAATTTTACACTAAATTTTTATTTTCCAAATGCACCAATTTGGATAAAAGTATTATGCAATGATTGTATAATATGTCAATTGAACGAACCGTATCCAAATCAAAAACAAATAGCCCAGAAACAAGATTTTAAAGGACAAAGTTTATATTTTAACCATCGCTTTTCATTCGACACAAAAGGACCAATCTCACCATCCTCAGAAGGAAACTCCTACATTATGGTCATTGTTGATGCATTCACAAACTATGTAGCACTCAACTCAGTACCACATTGTAATGCTTATTATGCTTACACAACTCTTTATGAACATTGAATAGCCAAATTCGGATTACCCGAAATCCTAGTTACAGACAATGGTACAGAATAAATAATGAAATCATCACAATATGCCACTTATACAACATCAAACATAAACCACGTACATCTCATGCACTTTGGACAAACGGTTTAGTCGAAGGTATGAACCGTTCACTACAAGAATATCTCAGATGTATCATTAATGGAAATGATACACGATACACAGAATGGTCAGCAGATGTAAAAATGTTTCCCTTATCATATAATTCACAAATTACGACAACTTTAGGAATGTCACCATTTGAAATGGTTTTTAATCAAAAGCCACGAAAACCAAATATGTTTACAGCAAATGCACATAAAAATGCACAAGGTTATTGCCAACCAAATAAAGATTCAATTTGTTATAACCTACCCTTACACACACATGATGAAGATCATTTTCATCATCCACAAATTCTTAAATTAGCCTCCGGCATACATACCGAATTGATATAAAATAGAGATAAAAAACACAATGAAATTTACCAAAAAGTAACAAAGAAGTTGTTACAAAGGCAGAACATTAACAACCAAATTAATTCACGCTTTACGCTAGCCACAGATTTGAAAAATGGAACATTTGTTTTAATACCTAATTTTATTACACAAGAAGGAATCTCCAAAAAATTACAACCCCTTCGCAAGGGACCATACCAAATAATAGCCAAACCCACTGAAGTAACATACAAACTCACAGATTCAACCAAAAAAAAATTGTTATACATCGTAACATTTTACTACCTTACTACCCAAAAGAATACGCATTACGCGAATTAACTCAATTATATTCTTTTACAGGTTTAAAAGTTATTCAAAATCATACACAAACAGAAAAAGAAACAAATGTACAGGACAACGTTCATCATGAAAAACAAAATCAAAAACAAACGAAAAAAATTCATAACAATACATAAACGCCAGACCCAAAAATACCTCAAAAAGAAAGAAAAAACAGGAAAATGATAGAAACAATTTTAGCACAAGAACCAGTAGAAAAATCAAAACACAGAGAATCATCACGACTTAGAAATCAACCACGTTAAAATTACAAAACATTCATCCCACAATATAAAATATTAAAGAAAGTTGAATTTCAAAAATAACTTTGATTTTAAAAATTAAAAATTTTTAAACTTCTAAATCATTTTGAACTTTCATATTTTCGAGATAACATGCTGAAACATACGCAACAATTTTAGTTCAAATTCAGCCAATAGGATTCACTCAGCTTCTATATCTCTAACACCAACCTATTAGCCGATATATATTAAACTCCAGGCATATCTATAACTATAACTTTACAAGCTCCAGGTCAAAAATAAGCAACCCGCTAAAATTTGACAACTAAAATAAATACCACCATAATATTACAACCCTCCCCTATCTAATAACGCAAAGATCAACAATATTTTCCCAACTCAGACCTCAAAAACCTTCCAACCAAAAACGACGAATTAGCCTAAAGTCAAGAAGGACCATAATCATTTGGCCTAAAGTACAAATATTTCAAAAATACCCCAGATTATCTACCAAATAAAAACAAAGCAAAAAAGACCTCCCGAACACCATAAAATTAGCCCCCAACAATTTTTAACAAAACTCAACCCACTTGTCAAAAAACCAATAAATAATCCGACCACACTTGAATCTTGCCCCAAACAACGAAAAATATTCGACAAAGGAATCATTTCTCAAATGTTTTTCTCTCAAACAGTCAATATCTTATAAAATACAATCTTAAATCTTTTCATAAAATTTTTCATTCTATTCAAACTTTTGCTAATATTTTTTATTGAAACTTTTGAAGCCCTAATAATCCTTTTAATAATTTTTAGCAATATTTTTTTTAAATTTTCTACTCCCTATTTGAAATATATCTCCAACTTTCCCAAATCATTGACCACATTCACAGGTACGATAATTCAAAGTCTATTTAAATGATACGAACAATTTTTAGTAGAACAGATCTTTTTTTACTATTCGTAATTTTCATCGCATTTTTATCATCCCTAATCATGACAATGTGCAAATGTGTAAAAAAGGCAATAGTCACATTCGCCTTAGAAACAATACTTTCAATCCTTTTCATCGAAGAATTTTACAACAAACATAAATCTTCCCACTAGAAAAAAAATTTAATTGGACACATTTCCAAAATTGCTGACCAACCACCACCGAAACAGTCTTCACCGACATCCTCCCAAGAAAACCCAACCATACCTACAACTACTCAAAACCCCCAAACATCCACACGAATTTCTTTCCAAGATAACCCGTACACTTTTGAAGAACGACACGCTCGCTTATCTGAACCACTAGAACCAGTTCAGCGACAAGCACCCCTAAGTGAACCAACATATAATTTGTACCCCACATTACCACAAGACTTAAATCGAATAAGACATATTAGTCAAAATCAAAATACCGTTGAAGTAAATAGACAAATTATACATCCACGAAGAAATAGAAATTTTCAAACCCCCAGAGTTCATTTTGATATACCCCAATCACCAACACCAACTACTTCAGAAATTGTAAGTAGTACATTACCAGAAACTCCCACACTCCTTTCACAACGCAGCACCTCAAGTATACCCTCAGATTACTTAGGTTCAACACCAACATCTGAGCAAATACGTGAAAATCCCTTTAACCCCCCCCCAATCCCACCGCACGACTACCATATTGGGCAACACACTCATATACACAAGGTGAACCAAACTTGGTAAATGATCCAATAGATATCTCTACTGATACAACACTATCATCATTACCAGAAACATTATCAATCCCGTCAACACCATCATTGAGTCAAATCTCACCGACACTTTTCCCTTTAAATTTTCCAAATAACCTCGACGCTAGATATCGAGAACAATCATTATCAAATACCCCTTTACGATTAGATTGGAACACATTCGTAGCACCTCCCCCATTATTTGGACAACATCAAGAAAGTAACCGACTCCACAGTTGGGCACTCAATAGATTACAATATAGACAAGATATCCACGAAGACATTCGAGAACACAATATCCAAATACTTCAACAAAATAGTCTCCAATTAAAATTTGAACTCACGATCAAACTTAATAATATTGTTCAACACCCCTACCCATTAAATCCACCAAATATAACAGCTTAATCACTACCACCACCATTTATAACCACTGAAGTAATATATAAATACGATAGATATACGAAAAACACAATTGGTTACATAACATTTTATAACCCATACTCAGAATTATCATACACATGTATATTCTAAAAGTATTAACATTTCAACACATCTTTTTTCTAATTTTTTCCGACCGAAATTTAAATCCATCTCCTCGCACAGGACCCCAGGATTTATTAGTAACAGACTATGATTGTGAAGAAAACGAACAAAAAACACTACACAAATATGCAATAAATCAAGTATCACAATGCGAAACAGAACCACAAGCTATAGAAACTACAAATGTAATAGCAAAATTGTATTCAAAAGCCCGAGCAACAACAGTCACAGGATATAAATTTACAGCAACATTTTCCGAAAAGAAAGTACATTGTTCACAAGTTTCCAACGGAGATAAGAACCGACTTGATCACGAATCATTTTACCAAAGTAATATAGAACGAATTCATCATCTAAATCCCGATGATTGTAAAAACGAGCTGCTCAGATTAAATATCACAAGAATTAAAAACACCGACAGAAAACTAGTATATTTTCAAGTCTTTGCCGATTCTGTACATCAAGCAGAACTTGAAAGATATCAAGGACATATAAAGCTAGATGAAAAATACCCATACAACGGCGCACACGGAAGATTAACTTATGACATACAGGATAAGCACTGGATACCACACATTGGTATAAATAATCCATCAAACTATTTATTATCAGGAAACAGATCAAATTTTCTTGATTATGAAGGAAACATTTTATGGTTCTATACTTGCACCAAAAAATTCTCACCATTATATGTTTTTGAAGACAAACGTTGTTATAAAAGAATCCCCATAAATACTACCTACTTACACCACACCCTACATTAATGCAACCACTCAAAAAACTTTCACCCGAAAGTATCAGAGCTATCGCTCGTAACCCAAATATTGATTTACAATCAATTGGAATATATTCTAAATCTGATGTCCAACATCACATAAGAACACAACAGTTTCAGGAATTATTAACACAAATGGACACAATACAACGCCAATCAACCGACCAGAACTTAAGAAAACTTGCCGAAACCGCAGGATTTGCAGACATTTATTCACAAGACTATAGCGGATATTTTAAAGATATCAAAGACTACATATATTTGACGGTGAAATATACAGACCACAGGATATTTCACCGATAAAGATTTTCAGTTTTGTCACCTTAAAAAATGAGATTCTAGCTTTTCTAGGATGGCCCTATTACATCTTAGAAAAATTAACTATCTAATACGCCATGTTTAATTTTATAGGATTTCTTTTCTCACTGTTAAAAGGAATCTATAACACATGCGCTATACACACACAAGTAAACCGACAAGCAAGTGTAGCACGTATACTATTAGCAGGATTTTTTGGAATTTTTTCATCATCAATTAGCAAAATACTTCTAGATGCACAAACAAAAGAATATAATACAAAAATGTCCACAAAACCAAACACATATAACGAAGAACATAATAATGTAGATACAACACCTACAGCACCACAGATACCAACCCTACCACAAAATCATCCATTATCATTAGTTCCCCGAAATTTTCGAAACCTAGCAATCACAAATAGCCCAAATTTTAGACCAAATACAACACAAAGTCCCATTCAGCACATAATGACAAATCATTCACAAAATGATAATACATATGAGCAAATTAGAGAACAACCTCACACCACCACCTTTCAATCTCAAAATAATCATTTTTTTTAGCCCACGATGAGCCGACAACTTGGATCCCTCCATCGCTCAAATTCCCACCCAGCCAACCTCCAAACTCAAATCCCAATTATCCCACTTTTTGCTTTCCCACCGCCCGATTTTCCAATTATTAAAATATCATCAAGCACAAATTCTGATACTAACTCAGATATTTCAGTTTTTCATACTATCTCACAATTTAATAACGCTAACGTAGAAACTCCCGACGAATTTGCAAACTCCGAACCATCTCCCTCTACCCATATCCAGACCAACTCCTCAGTTTTTTCGCAACCCCCTTTTCAACCAATCCAATCCAATCATCCACTCCCAACCCTTTCCACTCCTTCTTACGCTTCCCAAAAAACCCCAACCTATTCTCCATTTCATTCCGACAGATCACATAAAAACTCCCCAGATACCATCCAATTTTCCGCAGAACTCGACAATTTTATAACATTACAACAACAACTAACTCTCGCAATACATCAACTATCATCCACAATAACATCTTCAAATCCACCAACTCCTACACCCTCTTCAGCTTACACTCCATCATTAGCTCAATCATCCACATCCACCGAAACACCTACCAGTACAAACCGATTTTATCGCACTTTTAAACGAAAACTTCCAAATCACCCATTCCCAACCAAACCCGGAACAGCCCGCGAATATATCAATCACCCGGAACACACAAACACAAAAAATTTTCTCGAAATCACATTACCCTCATTTCCGCAATATACATTAAATACACCTACCAATGCTAACGATACGCGCAATTTTGTTGATGGGCACGCGCTAATGCCAAAACTCCATTGGACAGCTCATTATCACTATACTAACCCTCTCTGCCTACCATTAGCTAATACTACTGAAAGTATCGAAAAAAATAAAAACATGTTATATAGACTCACCACAACACTAACACCTCGACAATTTACTTACGTTGGATATAAAAAATTATTAAAAACATTCACCGCACCCCGAGCTAACAATTTTGCAATAGAATACTACGATCATAATATCATCCGCCCTAATCAAGATCAATGTTTAGATGAAGACCGCTTCGCAAACCCGCAACTAACAGAAAAATTTTTCATTAAAACATCATACGTATTTACACTCAATATTTTTGAAAGAAAGCATGATCATATTATTTCCGAATCACTAGCCGACATTCAAGCATATGAAAGCTTCTATGATAAATTTCAGTTATTTTCACTAACCTTTCACTTTTTTCACCACAGGAACGCGATTTGCACTGTTCCCACGATATTATGTTACGCACTAAACAAACGCACACATATACATATTATCGTTTTACACAGAATCATTTTGATTTGCACACTCCATCAAGACAACCTCACCATCGTTTTCAGTTTCTTAACTCAAAATACACGTCACCATTTTTTCTAAATTTTACATATTGCATTAAAGATACTAACCTACACGGCATCCTCCGCAACTATGACCCAGTTACCCAAATGTACATATTCTGTCCTATCACAAAGACCTTCAATGCTGAAGAATCAAGACCCTTCCTTATCCCGCATGAATTTATCACACCTATTGAAATACCCATATTACAATTCTTTCAAAATACTAAATTAACCATAAAATATATAACCTCATCCAAAACACACCTTACGAGTTCGCAGTAGGCACAGAAGAAATTGCTTTGGCCACTGCTACAAACTAAAAACATCATACGCATACTAGCCAAGTTTTACTAACAACATCAGACATAATTCACGACATCTTCCCCCACCGCTTTTTCCCAGAAGACTAAGGTAACTATAATTTAAAATACTTTTAACTAATAAATTCAAATGTATACTAACCATTTTTATCAATGTTTGATTTATTCTTTTAGTCTTCACACCACAATCATCTACAAAACAGAAAAAGACAAATAAAAAAACAAACTTGTTAAATTATATTCAAACTCCTTAATCTTTAGCACTAAATAATGTAGTAAAATTCATACCCGTTGTAGTAATTTCATTTATAAATTATTTCCCCACGAAGCAGTAAAGTTAAATACGATGAAAATTTATAATTTTAAACTTCCCCAAAACGCAGTAAAATTCAAATTCAATGCAATAAATTCATAAAATAAGAAAGCAGTACTAACCTTTTCAATATTTTCATTCATTCGCACAAGAATTCTATCCAAACTCGCACAGCTCGCCCACGAAGAATTGTTTAAATAATGATTTTAAGATTCAAGCTTTCACTATAAACAACTCTAACACACAATAACAAGTTTCAAACTTTCCTTTAACCCGGTTGGAAAGGAATCATATACTAAACTAAACTAACCAACGCAGCTTACTAAAAACCACAAATCATAAAATAACAGCATGACTAAGAGAAGAAAACCAACGGTACCCAAACCGGATTAACCCAGCTTAAAACTGGATAATTTATTCTTTTGAAGACTATTATAAAACCTTCGAAACACGATCTTCACGCCATTCCCAGACGAGGCTGCACACAAAACAGTTCTCTACTAATACAGAGAAACCTGACATAGCAAACCAATTTGAAATTGGATTGACTTCATTGGAGATCACAGTCGTTGTCGAATGACGTAATAACAACTTCCTATCCCTGATTCCAGCGTCCTGGAACGTTCTTCTTCAAGAGGAACCGGATAAGAAAATGATGTTCGCCAAATACCAACGTTCATCATCCATCCTTCAATTGCAGAGAAGAAAGATAGTTCTGTAAACCCCGGATGGGTGGAACCTGATCTAAACTACATTTTATTATTAGATAAAGTAGATATTTTACCACTGTAAAATATTTAATATTAACCAATCGTGATCCATCCAACTAACAACCCACTTGTTTGTAAATGCTGAAATTACTTGTAATTTCAGCACCAGAGAGGTTTGAATTTAACTTAGAAATTAGTTGCCTCTCCAAGAGAACTTCAGCCGCCGCAATAAGCCAGTATACTCTAGATCTATTGAGCCTAGCAGAGATTAGTTAAACACCCTGAGACTAGTAGATATAAGAGTACGATTAGGATCGGTATTAGACTAAGAAGTTGCACGAATCTATCCGGCCGAAAATAAGATAGCGTGACGAGCAGACGGTGTACCCTACCCGAAATTACTCTATGAGTTAACCTCAAGGACCTAACTCAACAGTCGAACTGTTTTATCTCCCTCGAAATTCTTCTAGGTCGAAAAAACTCTTTGGTCGAATTTGGTCGAAATGTTCTTCCTCGGTCGCACAAAGTCGCAATACCCATATTGAGTCGCAATAGTCGCAACATACCTTCTTTGGGTTGCACAAAGTCGCAATACCCATATTGAGTCGCAATGGTCGCAACATACCTTCTTTGGGTCGCACAAAGTCGCATAACATTTTTTCGGTCGCACAAAGTCGCAACATACCCGATTTGGGTCGCAATGGTCGCAACGTACCCATTTTGAGCCGCAATGGTCGCAACATAAGTCCCCGACCCCGACCCGGCGAAGTTGTATCTCTGTTGAGTTAGGACCGAAGTGTAAAACTCATAGAGTAATTTCGGATAGGGTACACCGTCTGCTCGTCACGCTATCTTATTTTCGGCCGGATAGATTCGTGCAACTTCTTAGTCTAATACCGATCTTAATCTTACTCTTATACTATCTAGTCTCAGGTTGTTTAACTAGTCTCTGCTAGGCTCAATAGATCTAGGGTATACTGGTTTATTGCGGCTGCTGAAGTCTTCTTGGAGAGTCAACTAATTTCTAAGTTATATTCAAATCTCTCTGGTGGTGAAATTACAAGTAATTTCAGCACTTACAAATAAGTGGGTTGTTAGTTAGATGGATCATGATTGGTTAATATTAAATACTTTACAGTGGTAAAATATCTAATTTATCCAATCATAAAATGTAGTTTAGATCAGGTTCCACCCATCCGGGTTTTACAGAGTTTTTTAGAATAGTCTTTCTGCAATTCAAAGGATGGATGATGGACGTTGGTATTTGGCGAACATCTTATTTCTTCTGGGTTTTTTTTTATTAGAGAAGTCCCAGATTCAATCGTTGTGTCTTCTCAAGACAACGACTGGGTTTTCGCAACAAACTCAAATCTGATTTCAGAATGGTTGGCTATGACAGGTTTTTCCGTTTCATGTAGAGAACTTCTTTTGAGTTTGACCTTGTCTGGGAATGGCGTGGAGATTGTGTGTGGAGGGGATGCCTGGTTACTCGGATCTGTACGTATACTTGAACATCGAGGTGGTCATTGTTCTAGTTCAATGAAGTCCTTTTCTGCGAAGTCAAGTCGTACTCTAAATCCTTTGAGTTGTGATTGTGGGCGGCATATTGATTGTGGTTGGCCATTCTTTTTCGAGTGTAGTGGGGTCATCTTGTCTTTGGATGTTCGTCTTTGGTGTTGTATGCTGATCTATATACTGCAAGATATAATTTACATTTTATAAAATTTTTATTAGTTTAATGTTTTAGTTATGATTTTGGTTAGTTGTTTTCACAAAAGCTTTTTGTTTTAGTTCGGTTATTTTGAAGAGTTACTCACCCTTGAGTAGCTCTTATTAAAAATAGGAGTGTGGTCACAAAGCGTGGATGTAGCGCGGTGGGTTATGCCGGCTATAGAGCATGCTCAGGACGTCCTCTTCTGGTGGGTTAGGCCAGGAGTGGGAGTATGATTGCATGCGGTTTTTGTGAGAGGTCCTGTTATGTGACAGCGTTTTATGTTGGGTTTGTTGTGGTTTTTCTTATGTTTTGTTGGTTGTGTCCTTTTTTCAAAAATCAAATTGTTTGTGGTATGGGTTTGTCTTTCGACTTTTTTGTGTTTTATTATTTCTTTCTTAGACTTTATAATAGTCTTCAAAAGAATAAATTATCCAGTTTTAAACTGGGTTAATCCGGTTTGGGTACCGTTGGTTTCCTTTTCTTAGTCATGCTGTTATTCTATGATTTGTGGTGTTTAGTAAGCTGCGTTGGTTAGTGTTGTTTAGTATATAATTCCTTTCCAACCGGGTTAAAGGAAAGTTTGAAACGTGTTATCTTGTGTTAGAGCTGTTGTGTGTGAAAGCTTGAAACTGAAATTCATTATTTTAAACAATTCTTCGTGGGCGAGCTGTGCGAGTGTGGATAGAATTTTTGTGCGAATGAATGGAAATATCAAAAGGTTAGTACTGCATTTTCGTTTTATCAATTTATTACATAGAAATTCAAATTTACTGCTAGTTGTTGGGGAAAATTAAGTTACAAATTTTCATCATTATTAGATTTACTGCATTTGGGAAAAAATTTATAAATTAAATTACTGCATTGGTATTATTTTTATTTAATTGTTTGGTGCAAAAAATTAATAGAGTTTTAAACAGTTTGAAGAAGTTTTCAATTTTTATTTTCTTTTGTGAATTTTTCAGATGATCGTTGGATGAAGGCTAAAATTCTAAAGAAGACATGAATAAAGAATGGTTAGTTTCTAATTTTAATTTAATTAGTTAATAATATGTATAATTCATACTTACCTGTTAGTCGTCGGGGAAGAAAACGTGGGGGAAGATGTCGTGGATGAGATCTGAAGTTGTTATTAATTTAGCTAAGATGCGGATGATATTTTTAGTTTGAAGTAGTGGCCAAAGCAATTGAAGTGCTTTAATGGTGGTTAGTTCTTCAGTGCCAACTGCAAACTCATAAGGTGTGTTTTGGATTAGATTATATAATTTGTGATTGAATTTAGTGTTGTGGATGAATTCTAAAATGGGGATTTCTATAGGTTGAACAAATTCGTGTGGGAGAAGGAAGGGTCGGGATTCTTCTGCGTTGAAGGTCTTGGTGATGGGACAAAAAATATACATTTGGGTTATGGGATCATAATTTCGAAGAATACCATGAAGGTTAGTATCTTTAATGCAATATGTGAAGTTAAGAAAGAATGGTGAGGTGTATTTGGAATTGATGAATTGAAAACGGTGGCGTGGTTGTCTGGAGGGAGTGTGTAGGTCGAAGTGATTTTGGATAAAACGATAATATGTATATGTGTGAGTTTGTTTAGTGCGCAACATAATATCGTGTGAGCAGTGCAAATCTCTTTCATGAGGTGCAAGGAAATTAAAGGTTAGTGAAAATATTTGGAAGCGTTCTTTAAAACTTTCGTAGGCTTGCGTGTCTGTTAGTGCTTCTGAGATGATGTGGTCAAATTTGCGATAAAATATATTGAGTGTAAAAACATATGGTGTTTTAATGAAAATTTTTTCTGTGATTTATGGGTTAGCGAAGCGGTCATCGTCTAAGAATTGATCTTGGTTAGTTCTGATGATGTTATGATCGTAATATTCTAGCGTATATTCGTTAGCTCGGGGTGCAGTGTATGTTTTTAGTGATTTTTTATATCCGATGTAAGTAAATTGTCTAGGTGTTAGTGGTGTAGTGAGTCGATATAGCATGTCCTTATTTCGTTCTATATCGATGTGAGTGTTAGATAAAGGTAAGCAAAGGGGAATAGTAAAATGATAATATGAGGTCCAAGGAAGGGTAGGCATTAAAACGTGTTCGTCTACAAAGTTACGTGTTTCGTTAGTGTCGTGAGGGGTGTTTAAGGTGTATTGTGGAAATGAGGGTAAGGTGATAGCTAAAAATTCTTTTGTGTTAGTGTGATTTGGGTGATTTATGTATTCACGGGCTGTTCCTGGTTTTGCTGGGAAAGGATGGTTGGGGAACTTTCTTTTAAAAGTGCGGTAAGCTCTATTAGTGCTGAGTGAAGATTCAGTAGATGTGGATGATGGTGCTAATGATTCGGTATAAATTGAAGAGGGTGTAGGGGTAGGAGGGTTGGATGAATCTATTGTGGATGAAATTTGGTTTATGGTGGGGGTGTCAAGGTGGTAGGGTTGTTGTTGTAATGTAATAAAATTATCTAGTTCTGGGGAGATTTGGGGGGTATCTGGAGAATTGGATGATCGGTCTGAATTATGTGAAGAATAGGTTGGAGTGACTTGGGAAGCATAAGAGGGTGTAGAATTGGTGGGGACAGGGTTATTTGGTAGCATTGGTTGAAAAGGGGGTTGGGAAAAAGTTGAGGGGTTGGTGTGAAAATTATTGGATGGAGATGGTTCAGAGTCGGCAAATTCATCGGGGGTTTCAATATTCGGGTTATTGAGTTGTGATGTGGAGTATAAAACTGAGATGTGTGAATTAGTATCGGAATTCATGCCTGATGTTACATTACTGGTTGGGAAATCGGGTGGCGGGAAAGCAAAAAGTGGTATTATTGTAATTGGAGTAGTGAGGTTGGTTGGATGGGAATTTGAACGGTGTAGGGATCCAAGTTGTCGGCTCATCGAGGGCTAAAAAAATTATTATTTTGAGACTGAAAAGCGGTGGTATGGGGTTGTTCTATAATTTGTTCATATGTATTTTCATCTAGGGGATGGTGTGTCATTATATGTTGAATGGGACTTTGTGATATGGTTGGTCTAAAATTTGGATTATTTGTTATTGCTAAGTTTCGAAAATTACGTGGGACTAGGGATAATGGATGGTTATGTGGTAGGGGTGGTAACTGTGGTGCTGTTGGCGTTGTGTCTACATTGTTATGTTCTTCGTCGTATGTGTTCTGTCTTGTTGCTATTTTTGTGTTGTATTCTTTTATTTATGCATCTAAAAGAATTTTGTTTATTGATGATGAAAAAATTCCAAAAAATCCTGCAAATAGTATGCGTGCTACACTTGCTTGTCTATTGACTTGTGTGTGTATAGCACATGTGTTATAGATTCCTTTTAAGAGTGAAAAAAAAAATCCAATAAAGTTAAACATTGCGTATAAAATAGTCAATTTTTCTAAGATGTAGTAGGGCCATCCTAGAAAATCAAGAATTTCATTCTTGAGTGTAACAAAGCTAAAAATATTGATAGGTGATATATCTTGGGGACGGTATTTTTCACCGTTTAGATATATATAATCTTTAATGTCTTTAAAATATCCGCTATAGTCTTGCGTATAGATGTCTGCAAATCCTGCGGTTTCGGCAAGTTTGCGTAAGTTTTGGTCAATTGATTGTCTTTGTATTGTGTCCATTTGTGTTAATAATTCTTGGAATTGTTGTGTTCTAATGTGATGTTGAATATCTGATTTTGAGTATATTCCTATTGATTGTAAGTCTATATTTGGGTTTCGAGCGATAGCGCGAATGCTTTCTGGTGAAAATTTTTTGAGTGATTGCATTAATGTGGGATATGGGGTGAGAAGGTAATATTTATCTTCATCAGGGTTTAGTTGTACTACATTGTGGCTATTTTCTGATCCACATGGGACTGCGGTATCCCAGAAATAGGTTCTTCTTGAAAGTGTGTCAACGAAATGTACTTTATTCTTATAAAAGATAGGGATTCTTTTATAGCATCGTTTGTCTTCAAAAACGTATAGTGGTGATACTTTTTTGGTACAAGTATAAAACCATAAAATGTTTCCTTCGTAGTCTAAAAAATTTGATCTATTTCCTGATAGTAAATATCCTGCGTAGGGTATTTTTAATACTGCTAGTGCAAGTGATTGTAATATTTGTGTTCTTTCTAATTCGCATAGTTGGTGTAGTGTTTCTAATTCGGAGAGTGACATTTCTTGAAAAATTCGGCTAATCGTGTAGTCTAGTTTCATATCTAAGTGAATATCATAGTGGATGTTACCGAAATATGTACTATTCATTAGTGATAGTTCTTGTAAACGTGTGCTTTGATCGTCTTGGGGCTTTAAATGTCCACCAGGTTGACCTGTATTTTTTTGAAAATGAACTGGTATGTATGATGTTCCTTCGTTTAGAGGATGACCTGTTGCATATGGGTCGATTTTTACTTTTCCAGTGGTCATGTCGAATCCTTTTTCGTATTCAACTAATATCTCGGAGTATTGTGTTTTGTGAAGTGAATTTCTGTATTTACATGCAAGTTCTGTTTCTTGATATATTTGAAAACGTGTCAATTTATTTTCTATATTGTGTATGTTTCTAAAATTAGAACTTAGTTTTCGTGATGGATGGACTTGTTCATATGGAATTGATTGTATAAAATATTTTTCGTGAAATTTTATCATACGAGCGTGTATTTTTGCTACTTGAAATGTTGTACATGTGTCTTCGGGGAACCAAACAATTGTTGCTTCTGTTCGTGTTGTAGGGTCACAATAGCCTTGGTCGTTTTTACAAGGTAATCTAATTCCTTGATAGATCATTATGTTGTCTGATAAATCTCGTGTGAGTTGTATTTTTTCGAGTTGTATTTTCCAATCAAAAAACATGATTTCTTGATATCCTTTATTTTTTGTGTCTGCTTTGCAGTTTGATGGGTCATTTATACCAATGTGTGGTATCCAGTGTTTATCGTGTATATCATAAGTTAATCTTCCGTGTGCGCCGTTGTATGGGTATTTTTCATCTAATTTTACATGTCCTTGATATCTTTCAAGTTCTGCTTGATGTACAGAATCTGCAAAAACTTGGAAATATACTAGTTTTCTATCTGTGTTTTTATTTCTTGTGATATTTAGTCTGAGTAACTCGTTTTTACAATCTTCGGGATTGAGATGTAAAAGTCGTTCTATATTACTCTGGTAGAATGATTCATGGTCAAGTCGGTTTTTATTTCCATTTGAAACTTGTGAACTATGTACTTTCTTTTCAGAAAATGTTGCTGTGAATTTATATCCTATAACTGTTGTTGCTCGGGCTTTTGAGTAAAGTGTTGCGATTACATTTGTAGTTTCTATGGCTTGTGGTTCTGTTTCGCATTGTGATACTTGATTTATTGCATATTTGTGTAGTGTTTTTTGTTCGTTTTCTTCACAATCGTAATGTGTTACTAATAAATTTTGGGGTCCTGTGCGGGGGCAAGGGTTTATGTTTTCATTTGAGGTTATTAGAAAAAGGAGTTGGAGAAAAATTAAAATTTTTAGAATATACATGTGTATGACAATCCTGAGTATGGGTTATAAAATGTGATGTAACCAATTGTCTTTTTGGTATATCTGTCGTATTTGTATATTACTTCAGTTGTTATAAATGGTGGTGGTAGGGATTGAGCTGTTATATTTGGTGGATTTAATGGATAGGGATGTTGAGTAATGTTGTTTAATTTAACCGTGATTTCAAATTTTAATTGTAGACTATTTTGTTGGAGTATTTGGATGTTATGAGCACGAATGTCTTCGTGAATGTCTTGTCTATACTGTAGTCTGTTTAGTGCCCAATTGTGGAGTCGGTTACTTTCTAGGTGTTGTCCAAATAATGGTGGAGGTGCTGTGAATGTATTCCAGTCTAGTCTTAAAGGAATATTTGTTGATGATTGTTCTCGATATCTAGCGTCGAGGTTATTTGGGAAACTTAAGTTAAAAGGTGGTGTTGAAATCTGGCTTATTGATGGTGTTGATGGTAGTGATAATGTTTCTGGTAGTGATGAGGATGTTGTTGTATCCGTAGAAATATCTATTGGATCATTGACTAAATTTAGTTCACCTTGTGTGAATGAATGTGTTGTCCAATATGGTAGTCGTGATGTTTGGTTTGGGAGATTGAAGGGATTTTCACGTAATTGTTCAGATGTTGGTGTTGAACCTAAGTAATCTGAGGGTAGGCTTGAGGTGCTACGTTGTGAAAGAAGCGTAGGGGTTTCTGGTAATATACCAATGGGGTTTTCTGGTGTATTTTGTGACGGGGATTGAGGTATATCAAAATGAACTCGGGGAGTTTGAAAATTTCTGTTTCGTCGAGGATGTATAATTTGTCTATTTATTTCGACTGTATTTTGGTTTTGACTAGGATTTCTTATTCTACTTAATTCTTGTGGTAGTGTTGGGTATAAGTTATATGTTGGTTCGCTTAGAGGTGCTTGTCGTTGAACTGGTTCTAGTGGTTCTGATAAGCGAGCGTGTCGTTCTTCAAAGGTATATGGGTTATCTTGAAAAGAAATTCGTGTAGATGTTTGAGGATTTTGGGTAGTTGAAGGTGTTGTTGGGTTATCTTGGGATGATGTCGGTGAAGACTGACTTTGTGACTGTTGGGTAGCAATTTTTGATAGCTTTTTTGGTCTATTCTTTTAGTGAAAAAGTTTATGTTTATTATAGTATTCTTCTAAAAAAAAAATTAGGAGAATTGTTGCTAGGGCGAATGTGATGATTGCTTTTTTTATACATTTGCATATTGTCAAGATGAGGGATGATAGAAATGTTATAAAAATTACAAATAGTAAAAAAATATCGGTTCTACTAAAAATGGTTCGTATCATTTAGATAAGTTTTGTGCCTGTGGATATAGTCAATAGTTGGAGGTATAGTTCAAATAGGGAATAGAAAATTAAAAAAATATTGCAAAAAATGATTAAGATTATTACAAAAGATTCAAAGATATCAAAAAGAAATATTATAAAAGTTTTAAGTATCGTAAAAAATTGTTTGAGGTTTGTGATAATTATAGTGACTTCTTGATCGAATATTTTTTGTTGTTTGGGGCAATTTTCAAGTGTGGTCGGATTATTTATTGGTTTTTTGACAAGTGGGTTGAGTTTTGTGAAAAATTGTTGGGGGCAATTTTTATGGTGATCGGGAGGTCTTCTTTGTCTTTATTTTCATTTGTCAAATGATCTGGGGTATTTTTGAGATTTTTATACTTTAGGCTAATTAAAATGGTCGTTCTTTTACTTTAGGCTAGTTTAACATATTTGTTTGGGGAGTATTTGAGGTCTAGGTTGGGGAAATATTGTTGATCTTTGGTTTATTAGATAAGGGAGGGTTATGATATTATGGTGATATTTATTTTAGTTGTCAAGTTGGAATGGTTTGCTTATTTTTGACCTGGAGGTTGCAAAGTTATAGTTATAGATATGCCTGGAGTTGAATATTTTTCGTCTAGTTGGTTTGTGTTAGAGTTATAGAAGGTGACGGATTGGATGAATTCTATTGGCTAATTTTGAACTAGAATCGCTGCGTGTTTGTCAGCATGTTATTTTAAAAAATGAAAGTGTAAAATTTTTCAGAGGTGCAAAGATTATTAAATGTAGAATTAAAGTTGTTTTTGAAATTCAACTTTCTTTAAAATTTTAGATTGTCGGATGAATAATTTATAATTTTTACGTGGTTGATTTCTAAGTCGTGAAGACTCTCTATGTTCTGATTTGTCGATTTGTTCTTGGGGTATTATTTGCTCTGTCATTTTTCTATTTTTCTTTCTTAATGAGATGTATTTTGATCTAGATTTTTTGTATTGTTTTTTGTGGTGGTTGATTTTGTTATTTGGTTTTTGAGGTGAAAATCTTTTTGTTCCTTTGTTGTATTTTCCGTATGTGGGTCATTTTGAATAACTTTTAAACCTGTAAAAGAATATAATTGAGTTAGTTCGCGGAGTGCGTATTCTTTTGGATAATAAGGTAATAGGTTATTTCGGTGTTGAACGATTTCTTTTTTGTCTGAGTCGGTGATTTTATATGTGACATCAGTGGGTTTTGCAATTATTTGGTATGGTCCTTTACGAAGGGGTTGTAATTTTTTAGAAATTCCTTTTTGAGTATTAAAATTGGGTATTAAAACAAATGTTCCAATTTTGAAATCGGAGGCTGGTGTAAAGCGTGAATTTATTTGTTCATTAATGTTTTGCCTTTGTAACAACTTTTTTGTTACTTTTTGGTAAATTTCATTGTGTTTTTTATCTCTGTTTAAAATCCATTCGGTGTGTGTACCGGAGGCTAATTTAAGAATTTGTGGGTGATGAAAATGATCTTCATCATGTGTATGTAAAGGTAGGTTATAACAAATTGAGTCTTTATTTGGTTGACAATAATCTTGTGCGTTTTTATGAGAGTTTGCTGTAAACATTATTGGTTTGCGTGGCTTTTGGTTAAAAACCATTTCATATGGTGACATTCCTAGAGTTGTCGTGATTTGTGAATTATATGCTAGGGGAAATAATTTTACATCTGCTGACCATTCAGTATATCTTGTATCATTTCCATTGATGATACATCTAAGATATTCTTGTAGTGAACGGTTCATACCTTCGACTAAGCCGTTTGTCCAAGGTGCGTGAGATGTACGTGGTTTGTGTTTGATGTTATATAGATGACATAGTGTGATAATTTCATTATTTATGAATTCTGTACCGTTATCTGTAACTAAAATTTCTGGTAGTCCGAATTTAGCTATCCAGTGTTCATAGAGTGTTGTGTAAGCGTAATAAGCGTTACAATGTGGTACTGGGTTAAGTGCTACATAATGTGTAAACGCGTCAACAATTACCATAATGTAGGAGTTTCCTTCGGATGAGGGTGAAATTGGTCCTTTTGTATCAAAGGAGATACGGTGGTTAAAGTACAAACTTTGTCCTTTAAAGTCTTGTTTTTGTGCTATTTGTTTTTGATTTGGATAAGGTTTATTTAGTTGACATACTATAAAATCATTGCATAGTACTTTTATCCAAATTGGTGCATTTGGAAAATAAAAGTTTTGTATGAAATTTGAATATGTTTTCTCTGATCCAGAGTGTCCTTTAATGTTTTGTGTATGTGAAATATTAAAAGCTATAAGAATCATACTTAAAGGGAGACAGGGAACTGTTGATTCATTTAATTGGTATTCTAGGAGGTCTGTGTTTTCATTAATTGTTGTATTATTAAATTTCGAAAATATCGGAGGAGTGTTTTATTTCCTAAAATTGTGGTATCTGCTTTTACGGGTTTAGTTTTATATTTGTGCCATGATTTTAGTTGTCTAATTACTGGGTCAAGATTTTGATATTGTTTCAAAGTATTAATTGTAATTTTATCTGTTGGGGGGAGAAAAATGTTTGCAATTTCTAATTTAGATAAAGGAATTGTATCAAGTGGGTCATGGAGGTCAAATACTTGATTTATTGTGTATTTTGAATCGTTTGTTTGTGGTCCTGATAAATTTATTTTATCAGTTAGGTTTTCTTTTTCAATTAGTGGAAAAAGGTCTTTTTTATGCGAGTGTTGTTTTACTCTTTTTTGTTGGGTGTTATTTTTTATCCATTGTGAGTATGGAATTGGTTTAAAAGTTGATGTTCCAAGTAGATCAACTTCGTAGTGGTTATTTTGACAATCTAAATAAAGTGGAAAGTGTTGTAGATTATTTATCTGTGATTGTTCAACGTCAGTTTTTACTGCATATTTGCATTCTAGTCGGGGTGATGTTTCGTTTTCTGCAAGGTAGAATTTTATATTTTTGGGTATTTCTACTGTAGTTTTACGTGTAAGTAATTCAGGTGGTGTATTTCGACTTAATGTGTCTGGTAATGCAAGATTTTTTCCTGCTGTCCAAACTATATGTAAGTTTGGAAATTTCATTAGCATTAATTGAAATCTATAAACTCGGTGATTTGGATTAGATTTTTGTTTAAAGAGAAAAATGATTGGTTTGTGATCTGTGAATAGAACTGTTGGATGTTTTGATCCAAGTATCAGAAATTCATATTCTGTAAGTGTATAGATTATGGCTGTACATTCTCTCATTAGGGTTGAGAGTCTTAGCTCTGCTTGAGTGAATAAACGAGAATTTGCTGATATAAGGTTCATTTTGTTTGTACCATTATGTGATTGTAATAACGCTGCGCCGATGCCAAAGTTCGAAGCATCGCACATTGCGTAGAATGGTTGATTTGGATCTGGAATTGTCATCGAAATTTGTTCAGTTAGAAGTTTTTTAATTTCTTCAAATCGTGCTTGATGTTCTGCATTCCATTCAAAATTATTTTGTTGTCTAAGTATATTATAGAATGGTCTTAGGTATAATTGCATTTTATAGACATATTTGCTTAAAAAATTTAACATTCCAAGGAATTCTTGGATTTTTTTTTGTTTGTTGGTGGTTGGAGTTTTTGAATAGCATCAATGCGTGATTTTAATGGGGTGATTGTTTTTCTTTCTATATTATGTCCTAAGAATTTTACTCGTGTTAAAAAGAAGTGTGATTTATCGGGGGCGGCCTTCAGATTTTCGTTCTGAAGTATTTGGTGATATTGTTCTAAAATATTGAACATTTCTTCTTTAGTCTGTGATTGCATAAAAACATCGTCTAAATAGGTGATTGCGTTTTTCTTGAGTATTAGTGGTCGAAAAATTTTGCTCATAAAAGCTGAAAATGCTGCTGGTCCTATGGATATTCCATAGAATAAGCGGTTGAATTCATACTGTTGGTTTCCAATAACAAATTGTGTTAAACGTCGCGATTGTTCATCTAATGGCATTTGATTGTATGCACTATTCATATCTGCGGTTGTAAAGTATTTTCCGTTTATTTTTGTTAAAATAACTTGTATTGGTTCAATAGGCCAATTGCATTTTGATTCATCTATAAGTGAGTTGAGGTATCTAGCGTCGAGAACGATTTTTAATGATTCTCCTTTGGCTAGAATGATAACAGGGTTGATAAATGTGTTACCTTTTGGTTTTTCTTCTTTATTTACTGGTGATATAATGTTGTATTGTTCTAAAATGTCGAGTAATCTGTTCACTTTATCGTGTAAGTGAATTGGTACTTTACTTGCTCTTTGTTTTTTGAAAACTGCGTCTGGTTTTAATGGGAGATGTAGTGATGAGCTGATTTTGCCAACATCAAATTTGGATGTTGCATAGACTGATGAATATTTGATTAGCTGTTTGGCTAATTTATCAAATTCGTCTTGTGTTATTTGTGAATGTTGGAAGTTAAACATTGTTAAAAATTTCTGTTGATTCTCTGTGTAGTTACTTATGTTGAATGTAGGTTTGAAATATGGGGTTTTTGTGAAATAATCCGTATTTCTTTTTTCGTTACTTATTATATTATTTATGGATAATTCTTCATTAAGAATTGTGGATTGACAAATATCTAATAATTGGAGTATATTATTTACGCGATATTCTTTTTCGTTTATTGGTGACATCGTAGCGTTGGTTTCGCAATAGCCTAAAAGTCCTAAAGGTAATGTTACTTGATAGGGTGTATTGTTGTATACATGTAGAGATATAATATCTGAATTCGAGTTTTTCAAATATTTTATGGATGAGATTGTGATTTTGAAAAATTTATGGATAGGTTTGAATTCAAAATCTGACATATAGAGTTGTTGTTTGTTTTGTTTTTTATCATATTGGTGAACTTGTTTTATTGAAAAATTATATATGTTTCCTGATAGTGGTTTCAGGTGTTTTCTCTGTTGGTTATATATTGGATAAAATTTTGAAAAGAATGGTGGTTGTTTGTTTAATCTTTGGAAAAATGTTAGGGATGTGTCTTTTGTTTTTGTGTATTTATCTTTGATTAGTATTTTACTGTTTAATATGTTGATTGTTGGTATATATTTAGAGATAAATGGTATTCCTATGATATTGTGTTTAATATCAGTGATATGAAATATTTGTTTAAATGGTTTATTTAAAATTTTATTCTGCTCCATTGTTCTTGTGGGGAGAAGAAATAATTGAATTTTTCCATAGTTTACCAATGTTGATCCTTGTGCTGTTGCTAGTTTACTGGAGGTTTCAAGAGGTGTTAGCTTTGGGTGTAAGGTTTTTATTTCATTCCATGTGGGAATGTTTATTATATTTGATTCTGCTCCTGAATCAATTAAAAAATCAATTTCAAGATCTGGTGGTTGAAATTCTTTGCTTCTTGGACTTTCTAAAAGAAATGGTATTGTCCAAATTTTTTCTTTGGGTTGTTCTTTTTGTATGTTTTGATAGATGTGATTTGTATATAAGCATTTTGTTTTGTCATTTTCATTGGATTTATTTGTAGTGTTAATTTCGTTTGTTTCTTGTGTTGTTTGTGTAGAATGGATGGGTTCAATATAACAATTGTGAAGGAGTTCTAATTGATTTTCATATATATGTGATGAAAAAAGTTGTTCATATATAATAGGTTCGTAATCCTTTTCAACTGCTATCATATTTATGGAGATAGTGTTTTCTGTATCACTTTCTGATTCTGATGATTCACAGTTTATTTGATTCAGTTGTAGTTCGTTATTTCCTGTGTCATCAATACCTGGAGGGTCTGATGTTGTTTCTGGGTTTGATTGTACTTGATTAATATTTCTTTGATGTTTAGGTGTACTACTTCTGTGGCGATTGTTAGAATTATCATAATGGTTATTATTCCTGTGTGGTGATTGGGAATAATTTCTATAACGATTATTATAACTTGAATGTCGATTTTGTGAATTATTTCGTGATCTGTTTTGATAATTATTGTTTGGTCTGTTGTAGTTTGATCTATTATATGAGTTATTCCTTGATCGATTGTTCGGGTAATTCTGGTTTCGGTTGTTTGAATAACTTCTATTCCGATTATTGGAATAGTTTCTATTTCTATTGTATGATGAATTTCGTGATTGATTGTGTGGATAGTAATTATTTCTTGATTGGGAATTAGATCTAGAAACAAATTGTGTTGTATTTGAATTTGATCTGGAGTAGTTATTTCGACTATTTGGTCTATTGTAATGATTTTGTGTCAAATTTTGTGTATTTCTTCGTTCTGGTGATCTTCCTCTATAACTTGAGTTATATGGTGATTGATTTCTCGTGTAGTTGGTATTGTTCGGTAGTGGTTTTCCTGAACTGTTGTTGCTGTATACATTTTTGTTCGGTAGATTTTGATCTTTCTTCATGTACTGATAGAATGATTTATTTGGTTCTTTATATTTTTGAGGTTTATTTTGATTGTCTTGCTGTTTTTGTCTACATTCAGAAATACTATGTCCGTATCGTCGGCAATAATTACACCATTTTTTGAAAGATGGTTTGCCTTTAAAGTTTGGGTGTTTTTCATAAATATTGAGTATTTCAGTGATTTTTTCAACGAGGTCTGTATCTGATTCCTGTATATTGTTGATACTTGTGGTATTTGTTTCGATTCGGTTAACATATTGTAATTTCAGATTTTGTGTTTCTTCGAGTTTCATTGTGATTTCTGCTTGTTCTAGTTTGTCTACTAGTTTTCGAAAATCTAAATCGGGTTCTCGAATTGAAGAAGGATGGGATGCTCTCTTTTTTATTGCTATTTTTCTTAATTGCGGTGTTAAGGTCATCATTAGGATTTCTGTCATCTTTGTGTTTTTATAGTCATGTGTATTTAATGAATATGCTTTTCGAACTAGTGTTTCGATGCGTACTGCTAATTGCTTGATGGTTTCATTTGGTAATCTGCGAATTTCATTACATAAAACTCTTTGTTGCTGTTTGTTTCTTTCGGAGTCAAACATTTTTGAAAATTCTTGTGTAAATCTCTTCCAATTTGATTTTATTTCTATAGGCAATACTGAAAACCATTTTTGGGCTGCGCCGTCTAAAGTTGTTTGTATCAACGCTGTGCGTCGATGTATCCAGTTTTGATGTAGTGGCGTATTAATTGGTTCAGGTCCTATATTTAAAATCAAATTTGCTTTTACTGCATTTAAATAGTCTTCTACAGAATATTCAGGGTCTGTTCCTGTGAATACCATTAAAGGTTTATTTGATGTTATTGATGATCCACCCATAAGGTATAGATTCATTGTCATTTGTAATGATTCTGCTGCATTTGGCATTTGAGAAAAATTTGAAAGTTGATTTCTTGTTATTTCGTGTTGTTGAAGATAATATGGGAGTGGTATTTCATTTTGAATTTGTGTCGGTTGATACGAGTGTGTGATCATTGGGTTTTGTTGCTGAATTGGTTGAAAATATTGTGTATTAATTGGGTTTTGTTGCTGAATTGGTTGTTGATTTTGTGTATCTATCGGTTGTGGAGAAAAAATTCTATGATTTGTACGTGGTTTCTGTACTCCTTGTCCACGATATTCTTGATTATATGGTGCAAATATATCTGGTTGTAAAAAATCATCATCTGAGGATAAGTAATCCATTTGATAAGATGTTTGTTTTTTATTTTTATTTTGTTGAAAAAATGGATAGTTTTCACTACGATCCTGTGAAGGATGTAAATTTGTTTGAAAATTTACTGAATTAGTTTGTGCCATTGGGTTATCCCAGTTTCGAGATCTTGTATAATTATTAAAATTTTTTCGTGGGGGATAATTTGTTTTTGATGGATGTGTGTAATTATAATTATGTTCTGCAAAATTGTTTCTAGTGAACGTTTTACGTGTTTTTGACGGTATTGTCATGGGTCTGTATGTTTGATAATCCATGTATGAATATTTTGGGGCAACCGAAGGTTTAACGGTTGATTGTAAGGTTACCTGTGTTTGTGAAGGGTTTGTATTTCTTGGTGTTGTTAAATTTGGACGTATCGGTGAAATGCTTTGTTGTGTAGTTGTTGTGTGTACGATTTCTTCATTTATGAAGTGTGATGGTGTCTGGATATCTTGTTGAGTGAGATTTCTAGTTCCATTGAGGTTTTCATTGTGTATGACTGTGGAGTTTAAACTATTATTTTGCATATCAGGTAAAAATGTATTATAGTTTAATGGTGTTGCATCAATGGTTAATGGTATTACTCTTACATAATCTCTTACATAAGATATTGTACTTATTGCTTGACTTGCAATTGATTGTGGGATATTTATAAATGCATAATGAGACCATTCGGGGTCCCAAACATATTCTGACTGTTCTGTGATGGCAGTATCATCGTTTGAGTTTTGAGGTCTAAAATTTTTTCTTGCTTGTGAAATTAAATCTAGATTATGTGTGAAATAATCTATTATAAACCATGCCAAAATTTTTTGTAAGTCATGTTTTGTATGTTGTGAAACATCATCTTTAGTGAAATTTTCCTTAATTATATTTAGAAAACTAGAGAGTAGTGTGATTTCATGTCGTACTCTTATATGTTTAGATGTTTCTGTCGGTGAGACATTTGGGATTGGGATTTCGTTTTCTAATATTGAGATATAACTATATATTATTGCAAAAACTTCATTGGTGAATATGGAGTTTGCTCTTTGTGAGTTATGATATTGTATGCTTTTTATATATTCTGATAATACTTTTGAGAATTCTAAATCAAGGTTGTCTGTTTGAAGTACATATTTGCTGTGATTCTGGTTTGGTGAGCTGAATTCTATGGAGTAGATTCCGTATTGTTGTGTTAAATTGCATATATCTTTCAAATAGTGATCGATAATTTGTCTTTTGATTTTTACATCTGGGAACTCTGTTTTACATGGACTGATTCCGGGTTCAAACAAATTTCAGAGTAAATTTTTGCAAAATATATGCTGTCCTCTATCAGTGGTTGCATCTACGATAAAGGGGAAGATATCATCATCATCTGGACTTTCTTCACCTGGGGTGTGTGTTGAGCTCATTTTTTTGTTTGATGACTGTTAATATGTAATTATCGATGTGTCTAATTGGTTGATTCCAATTGTATAAGTGTACTGGTTTGTGTTTATATTGTTTTTTTATTCTTCTTTTTCCTCTTTTTGATGAATTTGAAGTTGTTTCTGAGTCGGAAAAATATAATTGATCGTGCATGGGGCAATTTTTATCTATAGATTCTTTTAATTTATAAAGTTCGTCTAAACTGCTGGTTTCTGATTCTGAAAATGCGTTTCGGTTTTTGGAAAATCTTTTTCGTGTTATTTGTCTTTGTTTGGTTATTATTTTTCTTTTTAATGTTTGTCGTTTTGTTCTGATATATCCAACTGTTTGTGTATGAGGTGTGATTACAAGATCGTATTTTTTGTTATCTATTTCACAATTGTGTAAAACGATTGTTTGTTTATTTCCTAGGTTTTTAAATGACATAAGGTTTAGGATGACGGATGCAAAAGGTTGTTAAATGATTTCTATTTTCTTAGACTGTTAGTCCTTACGATTTTTTGGTTAGCCTAACCTGGGTCTATTTGTTCAGGGTTGGGGAGAAAAGTATATCGATTCCGAAGAATGAGTTTATACTTTCTCGTGGCTAGTATAAGCTAAGGTGTTAACTTACTTAATCTTACTTAAGGGTAGTGATTGTGTTCAGGGTTGGAGAATAGTAAATCGATCCACAAGGTTCAGGTATAATTAGAACGCGAGTAGTTCGTTAGATACTATTTTAAACTTACTAAGTCTAAGATTTATCCTGGGTCTGGTAAGAGGGGGGATCAAGTGAAGGATGAATAACCGAAGTTCTTCACTGTTTATCCTATTTGAATGATTAGTTTTGTTCAAAAATTTCTGTTAGTCCTGGGTTTTTTGAAAGGGTTGGATAGTGAATCGACGTTTGAGGTCGTTAGACACTAGCTAAGTGGGTGGGGAGAACAAAATTGTTCTTTTTGATCCAAGGATAGGCCTTGATGATCAAGTTTTAAATTTAATTAAATAGAAAATGATTTAAGATCCAAGGATGAGCCTTGATGATCTGATTTTAAATTTAAGTGAATTTAAGTTTAAAATGATTTAAATTTGTGTAGAGAAAAGATTTAGTGTTTTTATGATATTAGTGAGCTTATGAATGCTGTTATGTTTAGGTGATGAAGCTGGAACAACAGGATGATTTATGATTACTAACCATTTATTGTCATGCTACTAATTTTTATTTTGATTTTTCAATAAATATTTTTCAAACATGTTTTGTATATTACTGCAGAATTTAGGAAAACGATCTGAGATCTCTTTATCAATCGTTATTGTATATTAATAATTTTGTTTAGCGCCTGAAATGATTTTGAAGGTTGACTTCAAGATTTTATGTTTGCAAATGAAAATCTAAATTCATTGCTAGTAGTATTCTAAGTACAAAAGTTTGTGTTGGCTTTTGCCGAACTATCATATAACTATATGGTAAGTTTCTACTTTGTCGTATGTCGTCTCTGGTTCGAGGTCTTCTTGCAATTCCGGGTAGTTCTCTTATCGTTCGGAATATTGGCTTTGATCTATTGAGTCGTAGAGACATTTCGATTAAATTATCGTCGTGTAACATTTTAAAAATGTTTTGTCTAAATTCTAATCTATTTTTGGTTAATTCTAAGCTATTAAGGTCTTGTTCGAGACTTATGGTCGCACCAGAT
Organism: Symsagittifera roscoffensis; assembly: GCF_963678635.1. Classification (NCBI taxonomy): domain Eukaryota; kingdom Metazoa; phylum Xenacoelomorpha; order Acoela; family Convolutidae; genus Symsagittifera; species Symsagittifera roscoffensis. The sequence goes on from NC_087068.1 coordinate 17,206,178, forward strand.
GAGTTAGGACCGAAGTGTATAACTCATAGAGTAATTTCGGATAGGGTACACCGTCTGCTCGTCACGCTATCTTATTTTCGGCCGGATTGATTCGTGCAACTTCTTAGTCTAATACCGATCCTAATCTTACTCTTATACTATCTAGTCTCAGGTTGTTTAACTAGTCTCTGCTAGGCTCAATAGATCTAGGGTATACTGGTTTATTGCGGCTGCTGAAGTCTTCTTGGAGAGTCAACTCATTTCTAAGTTAAATTCAAATCTCTCTGGTGCTGAAATTACAAGTAATTTCAGCACTTACAAATAAGTGGGTTGTTAGTTAGATGGATCATGATTGGTTAATATTAAATACTTTACAGTGGTAAAATATCTAATTTATCCAATCATAAAATGTAGTTTAGATCAGTTTCCACTGTTGTAGTTTTGAGAACGACAATTGTTTGCATACAATTGATAAGATCAAATTGGAGATCTTTCGGCGTTTAAAACGTCAAAACCTTTGACAAAGCGCTCTGAAACTTTCATAAATTCACAAACTTTATTCAAATTCTCTTTGCGAGCAACCGGCAATCTATGTGTTTTAGGGATGAAGATGAACGGTGTGGCCGATACGGTTATTATGTGGGCGATACTTAAGCAGCAAGAGTCGCCTACACGCAGGGCGCAGGGCTCATAATCCATCAAGCCTGATTTCAAAAAAGTAGGGACTTTTTTTCCCGAAAAATATAATGTACCATGAACTAGAAGTTTCATTTCAATTGTTAGTAATAAAATAAACTGCTTGGTGATTCTTCGAAAAGGAATTTGTGTTTTACGTACTAACCTTTAAACTTTACTTTTAGATTTTTTAGCCAATGATTTCGAACAAGAGGTTTTCTTTCAAATTTAATCAATAAATATATGATTTGTTTTCCTTTCTAGTGATTTGCATGATGAGAATTTCATCCTCAACTGCTCTATCGAAGGTTGTCTTTCTAGTTATTGAGCAATTGTTTTGAAAGAGATGGGATTAAAATGGATTGAATGAACCAAAGCACAGAATATATGGAGAGAAAGTCTATTTTGTTGAAAGTCACAAGGAAAGAGGAGTTTGGCTCAAGTTTATTGCCGAAGCCATAGTCTCTCCGAGTGGCAATCGAATTTTCTTCAACCTTTGCGAGTGGCAATCAAAGTTATTGTTAAATACTGCTTTCTGAAGTCACTAATTGGGTTGGAGGGAGGGGATTGCATAAAAGATCCAGTTAACATTTTAACTTTCAAATCTTCAAACAGCTTTTGTATGTCCTTGGTGTTATTTAAATGTAAATGAAGTTATACATTTTTAAACACTTTCATATATCACTTAAATGAATTCAATTCAATTCAAAAACCTTTGAACGCATAGAAAGGTTCTCCCTTTCACAAATACGTCCAGATACGAATGTCGTGTTTATTATCATGTTAATTGCGATGATTTTCCAAACTTAAGCGCGGCCAGTGGCCTGCGCAAAATATATACGGCAGTGGTGATTTTTTTTCTAAAAATGTGAAACCATGTCGAAATCAGCCATGTCGAAATAATCAAATTATTAATAAATTAGTTTCCTAGTTAAAGTTTAATACAATCAAACCTGGGAGGTCGCCAGTAGGCAAATAGCTCGTCAATGTGACGCCCCTGAGCAAAAAGTGAACCACTTCTAAATCGTCTTGTTTTGTAAAGAATCAATGCTATTGACATGAGAGAAAAAAAATCTTTCATTTCGAATCTTCGGTGTTCTTCAGAACTAAAAAAGCATGTTTTGAGTACTTTTGAAGTATTGGGCAAAAAATTGTTATTTTGGAAACCTTTCTTAAACAGTCTCCCCCTCCACAAAACGTGGCAATCAGAACTGAGGAAAAGCGGGAAAAACTTTGGATCAAGTTAACATCCTCCTCCGATACCCCACTGTAGTATTGAAAATGCTACACAAATACAAAAAGCTCTTGTTTTAAATGTTTACAAAAGATCCGAGCGGAATATTTTCTATTCTAAACTTGTTCACACCTCAAGATAAAAATGCCTTTTTAACTTAACATTTGATTCAGATTTCAACTGGACAACTTAACTAAAAACTTTAAAAGTCAAAACCAAATAGCTAATTTTTCGAATTCTGAACGGATTTTGTAATTCTTTCAGTTTTATTAACCTTGGAAAAAAGCAAAAATTTTAAAGAAAGTTTAACAGATGATTGAGAAAACTGAGTGTTTATCCACGACGCCAATCAGGCGGAGTGTCTCTATTGTTTTGACTTTGAAAATAGATAAATCCCCGCTGCTCTGAATTTTAAAGTAGCTAAAGCAGGTGGAAATATTGTGAGTTCCCCCAGTTAAACTAAATATTGATTTTTTAGTATAAACACCTAACAAATTGCAAATGTCAATTTCAAGAGTATGAAGAAAAAGGGGAAAAGAAAACTTAAAGTCTAGACTGCAGGTGCAGATTTGTCTCAGCCAAAAGGCTGAGATATAAATCAACCTGAATGTTCAGAATTATTATTTTCCTCACTCGCTCAGTCAATAAGAATTTTTTACATTCTTTTATTTTTCACTCACTTTCTATTTAATAAAAATTACTTTTGAAAAAAAAAACTATCCAGAACTGACAGAGGTAAGATTCTAATTTTTTCCTGTAACTTAAATTAATGAAACTTAACCTAGATACCTCAAACCTATTTTGGTATGTTAGACAGTTGTTCATCCATTTATAACTCATTTATACTTATTTAATCACGGCTTTTAATTAACCTGTTTTTATAAATATCTTTTTAACTTTAGGGCCAGATCGACTATGATCTATGATATGATTTAACTGAGACTCATAATTTTATTTACTAATTGAAACAAAGGGATCTAAAAACCGACACCCCGCGTTTCTCTTAGTTAAATTGGTGCGACTTGAGCAGAGAGTTACCCCTTATTTAATATAGATAGGTCTGAAAACAAAAAAACTAACGGTAGTTATTGCAAATATTACGAAAGTGAATTTCTGTTAGTCAATTTCCAACTTCAAAAAGCTAAAGACAGAGGTTATCTATCTTTAGGGCCCGCAATCTAATTACTCGCCGCATTGCCAGTTAGTCCTACAAACAGTTAAGGTTATCAATATCTTCTCTATCGCGCATCAGTCTTTGACAGCACTCTGCTAACTTTATCTCATGACATTTTAACTCATTATTATAAAAACTATTAAATACTAAAAAAGAAAACGTTGTCTGACCAAATTGGCTAGTAAAAACATAAAATTCAGACAAGGTAACAACCATTTCACCTAAATTAGCTCAACTCACTTAAGTTAACCTAACTATTTACAGTTTTATTCTTTCATCAGACAATCCGAAAGTGCTCAAAAAACTTAATAAATACTTCAATTCATTCTTAAAAATGGGGTAAAAGGTCCTGTATGCAATCTAAGTGTACTCTAAATGATTGATAAACTAATTTCACCCATCATATACACAATCAAACCTGTGCTACATTGAGATTCGTTCTCAATTCTTCATTGTGCAATTGTGCTTATAATATTTTCATCCTTTCGCAAGGCTTATCCTCCAACCTAACTTACCTTAAGTCTATACCTAATTATCTCACCAGGGAAGGAAATTTTGGTCTAAAATCGGGAAGGAACTGTCTACGCTCACTAGGGAAGTAACTATAAGATGTATTTTTTTTTCTGACAATTTTTTTTTTCGACGACCAAACTGAGCGAAGCTCACTGAACCTTAGCTTTATTCAGGTAAAAATTACAACAAAGCGTACACAGATAAGCTATATTAGAGATAAATAACTAAAAAATCCCCAAACTCAATTAAAATAAGTCTGATTAGTTGAAAGAACTTCCTTTTTAAAGCAATTTGCACCAATTTAGTTCTAAAATAAAGGAAAGGTAACTAAGCCAGGAAAACCTCCATTTTAACGAACCCGTGCCCAATAATTGTCAAAATAGGCCCAATTAATTTAGATAAAACTCTCTTTTAACAAAATTTTTGCCCATTTATTGTCGGTACAAACTCGTTTAAGTTAGATATATTTCCATTTAACCAAAATTAGCTTTTTTTACGGCAAATAAGCTCAAATATGCTAGAAAAACAAACATTTCGAAAAAATTTTGTCCAATTTTAGTCAAAATAGCTCCGATTAAGCTAAAAAAGAACTTTCAATTTTGGCAAAACTTTCCCATTTATGGTCAAAATCAGTCCGATTAATCTAGATGAGCTTCCATTTTAACAAAGTTTTGCCCAATTTTGTTCAAAATGAGCCCAATTGAGCTAGATAAGTTTCCGTTTTAATCAAATTTTGCACAAGTTTATGTTAGAATAAGTCCAATTATGCAAATTACTTTACCGTTTTAACAGATTTTGGACTAATTTCAACCCAAACAAGCCCAATCAAGCTAGATAAGCTTTAGGTCAGTGTAAGTCAAGTTAAGCTAGTTAAACTTCCATTTTAACAAAATTTTGCACAATTATGGTCAGCTTAAGCCCAATCAGACCAGATAAATTTCCTTTTTATTACAATTTTGCTCAAAACTATGTTAAATTTAGTTCGTGTTGCTAAATAAATTCCCATTTTAACAAACTTTGGCACAATTACAGTAATAATATATCTGATTGAGGTAGATAAACTTCCATTTGAACAAAGTTTTGCCCAAATCATGTCAAACTAGGTCCAATTAAGCTAGATAAATTTTGAACTTAACAAAACTTTGCCCAATTTTTGTCAAAATAAGTCCAATTAATTTAAATTAACTTCCACTTTAATACAATTGTGGTCAATTCTGATTAAAATAATTCCGATAAAACTTAATTATTTTCCATAATAAAAAAACTTTCCCATATACGTCAATTTAAACCCAATTAGGCCAAAACTTCCGTTTTTAATAAAAATGTTTCCAAATTATGTCAGAATAGGTCGAATTAAGCCAGATATACTCCCATTTTAACAAAATTTTGCCCCTCTTTGGTCAAGTATATCTAATTAAACTAAATAAACTTCCTTCTTAACAATGTTTGCCCAATATGTGGTGCAAATTAGCATAATTAAGATAATTAAACTCCAAATTAACTGAAAACTTATCCCATATTGGCCAAAATAGAGCCTTTTAAGCTACTTTAGATTTGTATTAATCTGAAACTTACCTAATTTTTCTTCAAATGAAGCCATTTAAGCTAAATCAACAAAACTTTAACCTAATTTTCACCCAATTTCGGCCCCAAAAAGAGCAATTAAGATAAATTAGATTCAAATTAGTCTAAAATTAACCCATATTTGGCAAAGAAGAATCAGTTAAGCTAGTTTAACTCAGTATTAAAATAAAACTCACCGATGATTTTGACTAAAAGAGATACCATTTAAGCTTAATAAACTAGAATTTAATCTAAAAAATAACCAATTTTGGTCAAAATAAACACAATAAACATAAGTAAACTTCAAATTTATTTAAAATTTTTCCAATTTTGATCAAATTAGGCCATTTAAGATAAAAAACACTCCAATTCTTCCAAATTGACCCAAAAATTGTTCCACATAAGCCCAACTTAGATAAAGAAAACTCAGAGTTAATTAAAAAATTATCTAAAATTTATTCAAAATAAACCCAATTAAGACCAAATAACTGATATAAGTTAAACCTTCATCAAAATTCTTTCATACTGAATTTGTCTAAGATATTGATAACCACACTCAATTTAAATTAAACCAAATTTTAGCTGAGACTGAACCAATCACTATCCAATCAGTCACGAGGTGTTAATGAAAGTTGAAACTTGCTGAATCTAAACCAGTTTTGTTCAAATAACCAACTTAATCACAAAAGAAAAGCGTCAACTAAATTAAAAAAAAAACAACTGACATTGACAAAATTTAATGTCAACGCGATCTAAAATCAATGTTTCCTTTTTGAAAGTACAACTTAAAGTAGGAATTAAAATTACTAAAACTCTTCGGTACAATACTAACACTGAAAAAGATCATATCATTGGTTTTATCGAATTGCCATAAGGAAGATAAACACGAACTATATGTCCTTTTTGAAAGATACACTCCCAAAATAAATTCAATTTTGATGAAAAAACATTCCAAACAAAATAATATATACTAGAAGAAAGATTAGTTGATTATTTGCTTCGTTCTCGGTTAATTTCTAAAATAACTCTAGTACAAAGATTTCATTTAAAACTAAATGCAATCAAACAATATTTCCATGCTGTTTAAAAAAACTATCACTAAATTAAACAAAAAAAATGACAAAAATACTAGCATATCCAAACTTAGCTCTCGAAAAATTTACAGGCTTAGACCTAAATGATTAAGCAAGAGAAATTTGAAATATAGTAGAGAAAATAGTATTAGCAGCAGGCACTCGATCAGCAGTCGCAGGTGCGAATCATGACGCATATGATAACAGAAAAAAAATTTTATTCGGTTCATTATTAAGAGGTACGGCCTCCCAATGAATGAGGAAATGAAATTTTAAAGAGAAAAAGTCATCAGTGCTTCAATTTGTTTTCCTAAGACAAAAAAAATCAATACTGTTATACTCAAGAATCTTACAGAAACAAATAACTATATCAAAAAGATCAATTGGCTTAACACTTGAAAGAAAAAATACAGTCGAAGATACTTTTAACTAGAAACATAAAAATGTTTTTCAAAAAATTTGTTTACTATTTCGAAGCTTGATTGATCCAACTAGTTTGCTTACTAATCTTTAATTTATAACACTTTTTTTGAAGATGCGAATGAGTATATTCTTTTGAAAAAAAACTCCAAACAAGTCTCACTTCTGCGCTTCTTTGTGCTACCTTTTCTAAAACTTCCTGAAACATTTGATTTGGTTGAGAATGTATACCTGCAAAAAAAAATTTTTTGTTTAACACTTAAACACGCCTTTTGTTTAACACGCCATTTTGACGTGACTTTTTAGCAACTTTAAGATTCCAACATTCAGTTGACATCCTTTAAGAATGAGCTTTGATTGCAAACATTAAAAAGCAACGTGGCACAGCCAGTACGACAAGTGAATGGAAAACAATGTTGATTTCTTCAGCGTGAGTTCGAATCCCAAACGTGAGTTCGAAAGGGACTGGTATTTAGGCAACAATTTTGGTGATTGACAAGAAAAAAACCAACATCTTTGGGCAACACATATTTCGAAAAAATATCCCTAAAACTAAACAAGAAAAATTATTGATAAAACAAACCGTAGTGACGATAATCGATGACTCCGAGTTAGATACACAATTTTAAAAAAATGGCTGATGGAGAGTTTCGAAAAGTAATGCAGAAGAATAGACAAATCAAAATCACTTTCATCGAAACAGAATTCGCTGTTCATCAAAATGGTAGGATGGGAAAAATTGTAAAACTAGACAAAGGTAGTGTGACAAACAGTTCATCAGTCCAATCGTCATTGCAATGAGCAAAAATCAAACGATGAAGATTACGCTGAATTCGAAGCAGATAAACAAATACATCACAAGAACAATTAGCAAATGCTAAACAGATATTTTACTGGATAATATACCACAAGTGGTGAAAAAAGTCTTCCTTTGAACCTTTGACTTTGGGTACCCTTACAGTCGACTTTTTTTAATTGACAAAAGAAAAAAAGTTTTGTAAACACTGACTGATACGCGGAAAAGCAACTAGCATATACCGGTTTCAAACAAAAATCTTGGGCTTCACATTTATGCCATCTAAATTTCAGAAAGCTATCAGTTAGTGGGTTTATTAAAAATGGGAGAATGGAGTTTTCTTGATTTTCTTCATTTCGAATCATTTTTGTGTTTTATGACTGTTACTGTGTAATTTTCAATGTGTTTTATTGGTTGATTCCACTTGTACAGTCGTGTATCTAGATGTTTGAACTGGTGAAGTACTTTGAATTTCTGTTTTTTCTAGTAAAGATAATTAACTATATATTATTGAAAATACATCATTAGTAAATATTGAGTTCGCTCTCTGTGAGTTTTTATTGTTGTGTGTTTTTTATGTATTCTGTGAATACCTTCAAAATTTTTTTATCTACGTCGTCTGTTTGGATTGTATATTTGCCATGAAACGTATTTGGTGAACTGATTTCAATGGAAGAGATTCCATACTATTGTGCTATTTAACATATTCCTTTCAAATAGTGATCGATAATTTGTCTTTTGATTTTTACTTCCGGAAATTTTGTTTTGCATGGGCTATTTCCTCGTTCAAATAGATTTCCAATCAATTTTTGGCAAAATTGTATTTCTCCTCTATCATCAGTTAGTGAATTGATGAGAAATGGAAAAACAGAGTTTTCGTCTTGACTTTCTTCACTATGGTTCTCTCCTCTATCTACGAAACTTTGACCAACACCATGCTGTATCTTGTAAAAAGAAAGGATTGTTGTTTTTGCGTCACAAAGAAATAAAGAAGCTATTGAGTATCTCGCTTCAATGTTGTGGAAATAGACAACTCACAAAAATAGAACTTTGATCAATAAATATACATGGAAAATAGATCCCCGCCAAAAGTAGCTGCACTTTTTGCTCACGGAAATATGTAACAGCTTTTCGGATGCTTTAATTGTCAAATATGTCACAGACATGGAATCATCTCGGAAAAAAGTAACTCGAAACATTTTTCCTCGGTCGAACACAGTCGAACTGTTTTATCTCCCTCGAAATTCTTCTAGGTCGAAAAAACTCTTTGGTCGAATTTGGTCGAAATGTTCTTCCTCGGTCGCACAAAGTCCCAATACCCATATTGAGTCGCAATGGTCGCAACATACCTTCTTTGGGTCGCACAAAGTCGCAATACCCATATTGAGTCGCAATGGTCGCAACATACCTTCTTTGGGTCGCACAAAGTCGCAAAACATTTTTTCGGTCGCACAAAGTCGCAACATACCCGATTTGGGTCGCAATGGTCGCAACGTACCCATTTTGAGCCGCAATGGTCGCAACATAAGTCCCCGACCCCGACCCCGACCCGGCGAAGTTGTATCTCTGTTGTAGTTTTGAGAACGACAATTGTTTGCATACAATTGATAAGATCAAATTGGAGATCCTTCGGCGTTTAAAACGTCAAAACCTTTGACAAAGCGCTCTGAAACTTTCTTAGATTCACAAACTTTATTCAATTCTCTTTGCGAGCAACCGGCAATCTATGTGTTTTAGGGATGAAGATGAACGGCGTGGCCGATACGGTTATTATGTGGGCGATACTTAAGCAGCAAGAGTCGCCTACACGCAGGGCGCAGGGCTCATAATCCATCAAGCCTGATTTCAAAAAAATAGGGACTTTTTTTCCGAAAAATATAATGTACCATGAACTAGAAGTTTCATTTCAGTTGTTAGTAATAAAATAAACTGCTTGGTGATTCTTCGAAAAGGAATTTGTGTTTTACATACTAACCTTTAAACTTTACTTTTAGATTTTTTAGCCAATGATTTCGAACAAGAGGTTTTCTTTCAAATTTAATCAATGAATATATGATTTGTTTTCCTTTCTAATGATTTGCATGATGAGAATTTCATCCTCAACTGCTCTATCGAAGGTTGTCTTTCTAGTTATTGAGCAATTGTTTTGAAAGAGATGGGATTAAAATGGATTGAATGAACCAAAGCACAGAATATATGGAGAGAAAGTCTATTTTGTTGAAAGTCACAAGGAAAGAGGAGTTTGGCTCAAGTTTATTGCCGAAGCCATAGTCTCTCCGAGTGGCAATCGAATTTTCTTCAACCTTTGCGAGTGGCAATCAAAGTTATTGTTAAATACTGCTTTCTGAAGTCACTAATTGGGTTGGAGGGAGGGGATTGCATAAAAGATCCAGTTAACATTTTAACTTTCAAATCTTCAAACAGCTTTTGTATGTCCTTGGTGTTATTTAAATGTAAATGAAGTTATACATTTTTAAACACTTTCATATATCACTTAAATGAATTCAATTCAATTCAAAAACCTTTGAACGCATAGAAAGGTTCTCCCTTTCACAAATACGTCCAGATACGAATGTCGTGTTTATTATCATGTTAATTGCGATGATTTTCCAAACTTAAGCGCGGCCAGTGGCCTGCGCAAAATATATACGGCAGTGGTGATTTTTTTTCTAAAAATGTGAAACCATGTCGAAATCAGCCATGTCGAAATAATCAAATTATTAATAAATTAGTTTCCTAGTTAAAGTTTAATACAATCAAACCTGGGAGGTCGCCAGTAGGCAAATAGCTCGTCAATGTGACGCCCCTGAGCAAAAAGTGAACCACTTCTAAATCGTCTTGTTTTGTAAAGAATCAATGCTATTGACATGAGAGAAAAAAAATCTTTCATTTCGAATCTTCGGTGTTCTTCAGAACTAAAAAAGCATGTTTTGAGTACTTTTGAAGTATTGGGCAAAAAATTGTTATTTTGGAAACCTTTCTTAAACAGTCTCCCCCTCCACAAAACGTGGCAATCAGAACTGAGGAAAAGCGGGAAAAACTTTGGATCAAGTTAACATCCTCCTCCGATACCCCACTGTAGTATTGAAAATGCTACACAAATACAAAAAGCTCTTGTTTTAAATGTTTACAAAAGATCCGAGCGGAATATTTTCTATTCTAAACTTGTTCACACCTCAAGATAAAAATGCCTTTTTAACTTAACATTTGATTCAGATTTCAACTGGACAACTTAACTAAAAACTTTAAAAGTCAAAACCAAATAGCTAATTTTTCGAATTCTGAACGGATTTTGTAATTCTTTTAGTTTTATTAACCTTGGAAAAAAGCAAAAATTTTAAAGAAAGTTTAACAGATGATTGAGAAAACTGAGTGTTTATCCACGACGCCAATCAGGCGGAGTGTCTCTATTGTTTTGACTTTGAAAATAGATAAATCCCCGCTGCTCTGAATTTTAAAGTAGCTAAAGCAGGTGGAAATATTGTGAGTTCCCCCAGTTAAACTAAATATTGATTTTTTAGTATAAACACCTAACAAATTGCAAATGTCAAAGGGGAAAAGAAAACTTAAAGTCTAGACTGCAGGTGCAGATTTGTCTCAGCCAAAAGGCTGAGATATAAATCAACCTGAATGTTCAGAATTATTATTTTCCTCACTCGCTCAGTCAATAAGAATTTTTTACATTCTTTTATTTTTCACTCACTTTCTATTTAATAAAAATTACTTTTAAAAAAAATATAACTATCCAGAACTGACAGAGGTAAGATTCTAATTTTTTCCTGTAACTTAAATTAATGAAACTTAACCTAGATACCTCAAACCTATTTTGGTATGTTAGACAGTTGTTCATCCATTTATAACTCATTTATACTTATTTAATCACGGCTTTTAATTAACCTGTTTTTATAAATATCTTTTTAACTTTAGGGCCAGATCGACTATGATCTATGATATGATTTAACTGAGACTCATAATTTTATTTACTAATTGAAACAAAGGGATCTAAAAACCGACACCCCGCGTTTCTCTTAGTTAAATTGGTGCGACTTGAGCAGAGAGTTACCCCTTATTTAATATATATAGGTCTGAAAACAAAAAAACTAACGGTAGTTATTGCAAATATTACGAAAGTGAATTTCTGTTAGTCAATTTCCAACTTCAAAAAGCTAAAGACAGAGGTTATCTATCTTTAGGGCCCGCAATCTAATTACTCGCCGCATTGCCAGTTAGTCCTACAAACAGTTAAGGTTATCAATATCTTCTCTATCGCGCATCAGTCTTTGACAGCACTCTGCTAACTTTATCTCATGACATTTTAACTCATTATTATAAAAACTATTATATACTAAAAAAGAAAACGTTGTCTGACCAAATTGGCTAGTAAAAACATAAAATTCAGACAAGGTAACAACCATTTCACCTAAATTAGCTCAACTCACTTAAGTTAACCTAACTATTTACAGTTTTATTCTTTCATCAGACAATCCGAAAGTGCTCAAAAAACTTAATAAATACTTCAATTCATTCTTAAAAATGGGGTAAAAGGTCCTGTATGCAATCTAAGTGTACTCTAAATGATTGATAAACTAATTTCACCCATCATATACACAATCAAACCTGTGCTACATTGAGATTCGTTCTCAATTCTTCATTGTGCAATTGTGCTTATAATATTTTCATCCTTTCGCAAGGCTTATCCTCCAACCTAACTTACCTTAAGTCTATACCTAATTATCTCACCAGGGAAGGAAATTTTGGTCTAAAATCGGGAAGGAACTGTCTACGCTCACTAGGGAAGTAACTATAAGATGTATTTTTTTTCTGACAATTTTTTTTTCGACGACCAAACTGAGCGAAGCTCACTGAACCTTAGCTTTATTCAGGTAAAAATTACAACAAAGCGTACACAGATAAGCTATATTAGAGATAAATAACTAAAAAATCCCCAAATTCAATTAAAATAAGTCTGATTAGTTGAAAGAACTTCCTTTTTAAAGCAATTTGCACCAATTTAGTTCTAAAATAAAGGAAAGGTAACTAAGCCAGGAAAACCTCCATTTTAACGAACCCGTGCCCAATAATTGTCAAAATAGGCCCAATTAATTTAGATAAAACTCTCTTTTAACAAAATTTTTATTTATTGTCGGTACAAACTCGTTTAAGTTAGATATATTTCCATTTAACCAAAATTAGCTTTTTTTACGGCAAATAAGCTCAAATATGCTAGAAAAACAAACATTTCGAAAAAATTTTGTCCAATTTTAGTCAAAATAGCTCCGATTAAGCTAAAAAAAGAACTTTCATTTTTGGCAAAACTTTCCCATTTATGGTCAAAATCAGTCCGATTAATCTAGATGAGCTTCCATTTTAACAAAGTTTTGCCCAATTTTGTTCAAAATGAGCCCAATTGAGCTAGATAAGTTTCCGTTTTAATCAAATTTTGCACAAGTTTATGTTAGAATAAGTCCAATTATGCAAATTACTTTACCGTTTTAACAGATTTTGGACTAATTTCAACCCAAACAAGCCCAATCAAGCTAGATAAGCTTTAGGTCAGTGTAAGTCAAGTTAAGCTAGTTAAACTTCCATTTTAACAAAATTTTGCACAATTATGGTCAGCTTAAGCCCAATCAGACCAGATAAATTTCCTTTTTATTACAATTTTGCTCAAAACTATGTTAAATTTAGTTCGTGTTGCTAAATAAATTCCCATTTTAACAAACTTTGGCACAATTACAGTAATAATATATCTGATTGAGGTAGATAAACTTCCATTTGAACAAAGTTTTGCCCAAATCATGTCAAACTAGGTCCAATTAAGCTAGATAAATTTTGAACTTAACAAAACTTTGCCCAATTTTTGTCAAAATAAGTCCAATTAATTTAAATTAACTTCCACTTTAATACAATTGTGGTCAATTCTGATTAAAATAATTCCGATAAAACTTAATTATTTTCCATAATAAAAAAACTTTCCCATATACGTCAATTTAAACCCAATTAGGCCAAAACTTCCGTTTTTAATAAAAATGTTTCCAAATTATGTCAGAATAGGTCGAATTAAGCCAGATATACTCCCATTTTAACAAAATTTTGCCCCTCTTTGGTCAAGTATATCTAATTAAACTAAATAAACTTCCTTCTTAACAATGTTTGCCCAATATGTGGTGCAAATTAGCATAATTAAGATAATTAAACTCCAAATTAACTGAAAACTTATCCCATATTGGCCAAAATAGAGCCTTTTAAGCTACTTTAGATTTGTATTAATCTGAAACTTACCTAATTTTTCTTCAAATGAAGCCATTTAAGCTAAATCAACAAAACTTTAACCTAATTTTCACCCAATTTCGGCCCCAAAAAGAGCAATTAAGATAAATTAGATTCAAATTAGTCTAAAATTAACCCATATTTGGCAAAGAAGAATCAGTTAAGCTAGTTTAACTCAGTATTAAAATAAAACTCACCGATGATTTTGACTAAAAGAGATACCATTTAAGCTTAATAAACTAGAATTTAATCTAAAAAATAACCAATTTTGGTCAAAATAAACACAATAAACATAAGTAAACTTCAAATTTATTTAAAATTTTTCCAATTTTGATCAAATTAGGCCATTTAAGATAAAAAACACTCCAATTCTTCCAAATTGACCCAAAAATTGTTCCACATAAGCCCAACTTAGATAAAGAAAACTCAGAGTTAATTAAAAAATTATCTAAAATTTATTCAAAATAAACCCAATTAAGACCAAATAACTGATATAAGTTAAACCTTCATCAAAATTCTTTCATACTGAATTTGTCTAAGATATTGATAACCACACTCAATTTAAATTAAACCAAATTTTAGCTGAGACTGAACCAATCACTATCCAATCAGTCACGAGGTGTTAATGAAAGTTGAAACTTGCTGAATCTAAACCAGTTTTGTTCAAATAACCAACTTAATCACAAAAGAAAAGCGTCAACTAAATTTAAAAAAAAAACAACTGACATTGACAAAATTTAATGTCAACGCGATCTAAAATCAATGTTTCCTTTTTGAAAGTACAACTTAAAGTAGGAATTAAAATTACTAAAACTCTTCGGTACAATACTAACACTGAAAAAGATCATATCATTGGTTTTATCGAATTACCATAAGGAAGATAAACACGAACTATATGTCCTTTTTGAAAGATACACTCCCAAAATAAATTCAATTTTGATGAAAAAACATTCCAAACAAAATAATATATACTAGAAGAAAGATTAGTTGATTATTTGCTTCGTTCTCGGTTAATTTCTAAAATAACTCTAGTACAAAGATTTCATTTAAAACTAAATGCAATCAAACAATATTTCCATGCTGTTTAAAAAAACTATCACTAAATTAAACAAAAAAAATGACAAAAATACTAGCATATCCAAACTTAGCTCTCGAAAAATTTACAGGCTTAGACCTAAATGATGAAGAAAGAGAAATTTGAAATATAGTAGAGAAAATAGTATTAGCAGCAGGCACTCGATCAGCAGTCGCAGGTGCGAATCATGACGCATATGATAACAGAAAAAAAATTTTATTCGGTTCATTATTAAGAGGTACGGCCTCCCAATGAATGAGGAAATGAAATTTTAAAGAGAAAAAGTCATCAGTGCTTCAATTTGTTTTCCTAAGACAAAAAAAATCAATACTGTTATACTCAAGAATCTTACAGAAACAAATAACTATATCAAAAAGATCAATTGGCTTAACACTTGAAAGAAAAAATACAGTCGAAGATACTTTTAACTAGAAACATAAAAATGTTTTTCAAAAAATTTGTTTACTATTTCGAAGCTTGATTGATCCAACTAGTTTGCTTACTAATCTTTAATTTATAACACTTTTTTTGAAGATGCGAATGAGTATATTTTTTTGAAAAAAAACTCCAAACAAGTCTCACTTCTGCGCTTCTTTGTGCTACCTTTTCTAAAACTTCCTGAAACATTTGATTTGGTTGAGAATGTATACCTGCAAAAAAAAATTTTTTGTTTAACACTTAAACACGCCTTTTGTTTAACACGCCATTTTGACGTGACTTTTTAGCAACTTTAAGATTCCAACATTCATTTGACATCCTTTAAGAATGAGCTTTGATTGCAAACATTAAAAAGCAACGTGGCACAGTCAGTACGACAAGTGAATGGAAAACAATGTTGATTTCTTCAGCGTGAGTTCGAATCCCAAACGTGAGTTCGAAAGGGACTGGTATTTAGGCAACAATTTTGGTGATTGACAAGAAAAAAACCAACATCTTTGGGCAACACATATTTCGAAAAAATATCCCTAAAACTAAACAAGAAAAATTATTGATAAAACAAACCGTAGTGACGATAATCGATGACTCCGAGTTAGATACACAATTTTAAAAAAATGGCTGATGGAGAGTTTCGAAAAGTAATGCAGAAGAATAGACAAATCAAAATCACTTTCATCGAAACAGAATTCGCTGTTCATCAAAATGGTAGGATGGGAAAAATTGTAAAACTAGACAAAGGTAGTGTGACAAACAGTTCATCAGTCCAATCGTCATTGCAATGAGCAAAAATCAAACGATGAAGATTACGCTGAATTCGAAGCAGATAAACAAATACATCACAAGAACAATTAGCAAATGCTAAACAGATATTTTACTGGATAATATACCACAAGTGGTGAAAAAAGTCTTCCTTTGAACCTTTGACTTTGGGTACCCTTACAGTCGACTTTTTTTAATTGACAAAAGAAAAAAAGTTTTGTAAACACTGACTGATACGCGGAAAAGCAACTAGCATATACCGGTTTCAAACAAAAATCTTGGGTTTCACATTTATGCCATCTAAATTTCAGAAAGCTATCAGTTAGTGGGTTTATTAAAAATGGGAGAATGGAGTTTTCTTGATTTTCTTCATTTCGAATCATTTTTGTGTTTTATGACTGTTACTGTGTAATTTTCAATGTGTTTTATTGGTTGATTCCACTTGTACAGTCGTGTATCTAGATGTTTGAACTGGTGAAGTACTTTGAATTTCTGTTTTTTCTAGTAAAGATAATTAACTATATATGATTGAAAATACATCATTAGTAAATATTGAGTTCGCTCTCTGTGAGTTTTTATTGTTGTGTGTTTTTTATGTATTCTGTGAATACCTTCAAAATGCGTTTGATCAAGGACAGTTGTGTAATACGATTGTTTGTTTCTTTTGTAAGTTCTCTAGTGACACAAGCTTTAGGATGATGGATGCAAGATTGTGATTAGTAATTTTTAATATCCTAAACTGTTAGTCCTTAAAATTTTTTGTGGTTAGCCTAACTTGAGTCATGTATTCAGGGTTGGAGAGAAAGTATATATCGATTCGTGAGAATGATTTTTACTTTCACGTGGGTAGTCTAAGTTAAGGGTTAACTTACTTAATCTTACTTAGGGGTAGTGATTTGTGATCAAGGGTTGGAGAATAGTAAATTGATCCAAAAGGTGCAGGTACACTTAGAACGCAAGTAGTTCGTTAGATACTCTTTTAAACTTACTAAGTTTAAGTGTTATCCTGGGTCATTATCCTAGGTCAGCATTTGGGGGATCAAGTGAAGGATGAATAACCGAAGTTTTTCACTGTTTATCTTAATTAGAATTGTTAATCTTTAAAAAATTTCTGTTAGTTCTGTGTTTTGATCAAGGATTGGGTAGTGAATCGACGTTTGAGGTCGTTAAACACTTTTTAATTTGTGAGGGGGAGAACAAAATTGTTCTATTTGATCCAAGGATAAGCGTTGATGATCAGAATATTTAAATTTAAAAAATATTTAATATACTTCAAGTGAAATTTAGTTAAAGATCCAAGGGAGGCGTTGATGATCTGTTGCTTTAAATAAGATTAATTTAAGTGGAAACAAGGATAAGCCTTGACAATTTAGGTAAAAATATAAGTGAAAGAAAAAGATTAAGTTTTAGTTTTGATGATGTTAGTAATTTTAAGGTTTGCTGTTAATTTTTAGGTGATGAAGCTGGGATGCAGAGATGATTTATATATACTAACAATTTGTTTTTTATACTAAATAATTTTTTTTTATATTTTAAAAAATATTTGTTCCAAGATGTTTTATATTTACTGCAGATTTTTGGGGAGAACGAATAGGGATGTTTTTATCAATCGTTATTGTACAATAAACAGATTTGGCGCCTTTAATGATCGTTGAAGAATTGCTTCAAAGATTCTATGTCAGTAAATATTAGTCTAAATTCACTGCTGGTAAAAATCTAAATATAAAAGTTTGAGTTGGCTTTTGTTGTACGAGCATGAAATCTATTGGTAGATTTCGTTCTAGTTGTATGTCGTCTCTTGTTCGATGTCGTCTTTCAATACCGGGTACTTCTCGTATTGTTCGGAAAAATGGCTTTGATCTATTGAGTCGTAGAGACATTTCTACTAAACTGTCGTCATATAACATTTTTGAATTGTTATTTTTGTCTAATTTTAGTCTAATGTTTTGGTTTGTTCTAATCTAAGTTGTTTGTAAAGTCTTGTTTGAGACTTTTGGTCGCAAAAGATGAGTTATGACCGAGGTGGTTAAACTCATAGAGTAATTTCAGATTAGGTACACCGTCTGCTCGTCACGCTATCTTATTTCGGCCAGATAGATTCGTGCAATTTCTTAGTCTAATACTGATCTTAATCTTACTTTTGTATTGCTTAGTCTCAATAGATCTAGAGTATACTGGTTTATTACGAGCCGGTCTCTTGGAGAACGCAACTAAGTTCTAAGTTAAATTCAAATCTCTCTGGTGCTGAAATTACAAGTATGGGCAGTGGGGGAATTTTCGTTTTAAAGTTCTATGGGCTCCGGTTTCAGTTGGAAATTGTCAGATTTGGGGATGCCGATGATGTTATAGATTGTGAGAGCTGGTGAATGGTGAGTGTTTGAGGATGCTGTAATTGTTGCTGAAGCGTGAAGAAATTATCCAATTCGCTTTATAAGTCAGTATTTACAGGGTTATTGTTATCTGGCGGGTCGCTTGTTAAAGGGGAATATATAGGTGTCGCATCTGTGTGGGATGAAGGAGTGGATGGAGCTTCAATTTTGATTTGGGAGTGGAGAGTTTGGAAAAGGGATTGGGAAAAAGTGGACGGGTTGGTTTCTGAGTCGGCTAATTCGTCGGGTGTTTCTATGTCTGAGTTATCGTATTGGAAAATAGTGTTATATATAGTGATAGTAGAGTTAGTAAGCTTGATAAATTGTTAGAATTACGTAATTCAGGTGCGGGGAAAGCAAAAAAAAGGAATGATGGGAACGTTGCTTTGAAGGTTGGCTGGGTAAGAAATGGAACGATGGATGGATCCAACCTGGCGGCTCATCGTGGACTAGAAAGGTGATTGTTCTGAGAACGAAAGTTAGTGGTATGTGGTTTTTCTATGATTATTTCACTTGTTTCGCCTATATTTGGTTGCTGCTATTAGGATGTGTGTAATCGGACTTTGTGGATAACTACGTCTCGGAGAGATTAGCTCTGTCAGGGCTATATTTCGGAAATTTCGTGGTACTAAAGATAATGGATGGTTATGGTTTATGGTTTGTAATTGTGGTGCAGTAGATAATGTTTTCCTGGTGTTTTGTGAATCGTCATATGTTTTTGGTATTTCTGATGTTTTTGTGTTGTATTCTTTTATTTGAGCGTCTAGAAGTATTTTATTTATTGATGTTGAGAAAATTCCAAAAAATCCGGCATAAAGTATGCTTGCTACGCTTGCTTGTTTATACTTGTGTTTGTTTTGCGCATGTATTATAGATTCCTTTAAGTAATGAAAAAAAAAATCCAAAAAAGTTAAACGTTGCGTATAATATAGTTAATCTTTCTAAGATGTAAGAGGACCATCCTAGAAAGGCAAGAAGTTCGTTTTTCAATTTTACAAAACTAAAAATATTTATTGGTGATATATCTTGGGATCTGTATTTTTCGCCATTTAGATAAATGTAATCTTCTATTTCTTTAAAGTATCCGCTGTAATCTTTTGCGTAGATGTCGGAAAATCCTGCAGTTTCTGCAACTTTTCGTAAATTTTGGTCTATGGATAGTCGTTGTATAGTGTCCATTTTTGTGAGTAGTTATTCTTGAAATTGTTGTGTACGGATGTAATGTTGAATGTCGGAATTAGAGTAAGTACCTATTGATTGTAATTTGATGTTGGGGTTTCGAGTAATAACTCTAATACTTTCTGGTGAAATTTTTTTTAATGGTTGCATAAGTGTAGGATATGGTGTGAAGAGGTAATATTTGTCCTCATCAGGGTTTAATTGTACAACATTGTGGCTGTTTTTGATCAACAGGGGACGGTTGTATCCCAAAAAAAAGTTCATATTGAGAGTGCATCTACAAAATGTATTTTGTTTTTTTAGAATATGGGAATTCTCTTATAACATCTTTTATCTTCAAAAACATATAATGGTGATACTTTTTTGGTACAAGTATAACACCATAGTATGTTTCCTTCGTAGTCAAAAAAATTTGATCTGTTTCCTGATAATAAATATCCTGAATAAGGGGTTTTCAGAACTGCAAATTTGTGTTTTTTCAAGTTCGCATAAGTGATGGAGTATTTCAAGTTCTGATAAAGACACTTCTTGAAAAACTCTGCTTATTGTGTAGTCTAATTTCATGTCTAGGTGAATATCATAGTAGATTGCGCCAAAATAGGTCTTGTTCATGAGTGATAGTTCTTGTAAACGTGTACTGTCTTTGTCTTGTGGTTTAACTTTTTCACCAGTTCTTCCTGTGTTTTTTTAAAAGATGTACTGGGATGTATGAAATTTCGTCGTTAGTTGAAGGGTGATGTATTGCATGTTTTATCGTGTTTAATTTTCCTGTATTCATGTCGAAACCTTGTTCGTATTTGACAAGAATTTTTGAATATTGTATCTTGTAAAGTGGTGTGCTATATTTACAAGCGAGTTCTGTTTCTGGGTAAATTTGGAAACGTGTTAGCTTGTTTTCTTTATTATGAATATCTTTAAATTGATAATTAATTTGTCTGATTTTATCAGGATTTACTTCTTCATAGGGGATGGATTCAATAAATTATTTTTGGTGAAAATTTATCATTCAAGCGTGTGTTGTTGCTACTTGATATGTGGTACATGTGTCTTCGGGGAACCAAACAATAGTTGCTTGTGCTCGTGTAGTAGGATGGCAATATCCTTGGTCTTTTTTGCAGGGGAGTCGGATTCCTTGATGAATTATTGTGTCTTCTTCTAAATGTCGTCTTGATTGTACTTTTTCAGGTGAAACTTTCTAATAAAAAAACCTTATTTTTTGGTATTCTTTGTTTTTAGTGTAAGCTTTACAATTTGAGGGGTTATTTATACCGATTTTTATCATGAAGATCATAAGTCAATCGTCCATGTGCGCCGTGAATTGCAAAATTGTCGTCGTACTTTATATGACCTTGGTATCTTTCAAGCTCGACCTGATGTGCAGAGTCTTGGAAGAGTTGAAAGTTTACCAATTTTCTATTTGTGCGTTTGTTGTTGTAAGTTTTAATCGGCTAAGTTCGTTTTTACATTTGTCAAGGCTGAGATGCAAAAATCTTTCGATGTTACTTCGATAGAAAGATTCATGATCTAGTCTATTTTTTTTCTATTTGCAACTTGAGAACAGTGTACTTTCTTCTCGGAAAACGTTGCTGTGAATTTATATCCTGTTAATGTTGTAGCTTGAGCTTTCGAGTATAGTGTAGCTATTATGTTTGTTGTTTCTTTAGCTTGTGGTTCAGATTCGCATTGAGTTACTTGATTTATTGCATATTTGTGTAGTTTTTTTGTTCATTTTCTTCACAGTCATAGTGTGTGACTAGTAAATCTTGGGCTCCTCTTCGGGGGGAAGGGCTGTTATGATTTTGTGGTTCTGAAAAAATAAAAGGGAGAAGGGTTTAAAAAAATAGTATCCTCAATTAATACATGTTTTTGTCGTCCTCGTTTTGGCGCTTCTCGTATTCGGCTTCTCCCTCTGGCCTTGTTTCATTTTCCTCCGTTTATTTTCGTTTCTTGTCGTGTTTAATAGATTTTTTTTGTTTTGCGTTGCCGGTGTTCTTTTCAGAGACACTCCTGTTTTCAGTCTCCTACATGTTATTGCTTGGAACTTCCCATACAACGTGTAATTGATGATTTTGATTGTCTGCTTTTCTTGACTAGAACGATTGCGTTACCGTTAGCGTTCCGTGTCGTTCTCTTTTCATATCATGTGAGATAATCCAATTGGTTCTCTTCTCTGCCCGCACCGAAGTTTCATGGATAAAAATCGATTATAATGGATTTTTGTTGAATAAAATGTTGTCTACATTATCCATTATCATGGCAAATTTAGACAACGTAATGGATTTTTAATCCATTTTAATCGATTGTTTTCAAAAATAAAAACCCAATAAAATTCTTTACAATCGAATAAAATCCATTTTTGTTTTCAATATAATGAATTATTTTTTGACATAGATCCATGAAAATTGATTAAAGTTTGTAAATAACGACTCTATTTTTTGCAACTTTCTGCAAAATTCGAACAAACGCGTTCACCCAGGGCGGCCAATATGTAGTAATTTTGAAGAGGCCAGTATGTAGTAATTTTCCAAAATGTACCCAAAAACGTTCTTTTTACCAGTCTTTTCTCTAGAAAATTTGCCTGCAACGCTAAAAATGTTGTAAAAATACGATCTTTTAGGTGTTGTGGGAGTGCTCGGAAAATCAGTTTGGCCGACTTGAAAAAAAGTCGACTAAATTTTCGATATTTTTTCAAAGTCCCCCCACGCCCTCCCCCCACATTTCGCTCCTCACCCGTTCCCCCATCTACGCTTTCTTTCCCGCATTTAATTCCAAACCACCCCCACCCAACGTCTTTACCACATTCCCACTAAACACCCCCACCAGGACAGGTAACTATGCGGTACAGGTAAACGTTTACGCCCCCACCCCTAGCCGTTTACCCATACTACATAATTACCTATCCAGGCAGGTGGGGATGTTTAGTGTTTATTGGGGGTGTGGTAAACGCGTCAGAGGGGTTGTTTTGGGTTTAAACGCAGTTGTGGCGAAAAAAACTCAATTAAAATAATAACAAAAATACGTGATGTTTTTTATAAATTTTCATAAACGCGATTGAAGTTTGGAAAAAAATGAAATTTAGCGAGAAAACAGAATAAACAATTTAAGTTTAACATTATTGTGAAAAAAAACAGCACACCGAATTAATTTAATAAATGGAATATAATCTATTATAATTGAATAAAACTGTATAATTTTCTTTAATAAAAATTTTGACAATAAATTGAAAGTAGTTAACTTTGATCGATTATAATCGAATATTTTTGATATTTTATAGATACTGGCACTGAAAATTTAAAATCATCCTTCATTATCGAAGAAACTTCAGTGCGGGTGATTAGAAGAATCTTCTTGTTCGAATTTTCGAGTTTCGGCAATCCGAATTTTGAGGTTTGATTTGAACTCTTGCATCACAGCGACAAAAAAAACTCATCGTCAGCCGCAGAAGGTTTTATTTAAACAACTGGGCCTCTTGATAGTAGTCAAGTAGTCAACTGTTGCCATCTTGCTTAATGGTAAGGGCCTGATGTCAAAATTAAACGTTAGTGGTCTATTTACGTAGCGTAACCACTTTGACTGAAAGATCTTCGAGCGTGAGCTTCCCTCTAAAGCGCTAATCAAAGCCTGATGGCTGGCAACTAACAAGAAAGCTGAAACACAAAAAGAATAATCGAAATGATCTGCCGCCCAAACAATACCGAGCAGTGCAAATTCGTTTTTCGAATATGTTTCTTTGTCTCCCTTCAAATATCTTGGGTGCTCAATTTTCTGGAATGTTTTGCAGTAACGCAGTTCTCAAATTTAATCGTACAACTCTAAGGATGGGTGCTCAATTTTCTGGAATGTTTTGCAGTAACGCAGTTCTCAAATTTAATCGTACAACTCTAAGGCATCACAGATTACTCCGGTTCTATATATTTTTTTTTATAATTTTTCGTATATTTTTTCAAACTCTTTTTTATTTTTGTCTGACAGAAAAAATGATTGTCTACTGCCTTCTGTATTGGAACCAGATCTAAACCAAATTTTATTATTGGTTATGATTCTTATATTTTCTTCCTATAAAATATTGAATACTAAACAGTCATACTCCATCAAACAAACAACCCACTTATTTGTAAGTGCTGAAATTACTTGTAATTTCAGCACCAGAGAGATTTGAATTTAACTTAGAACTTAGTTGCTTTCTCCAAGAGACCGGCTCGTAATAAACCAGTATACTCTAGATCTATTGAGACTAAGCAATACAAAAGCAAGATTAAGATCAGTATTAGACTAAGAAATTGCACGAATCTATCTGGCCGAAATAAGATAGCGTGACGAGCAGACGGTGTACCTAATCTGAAATTACTCTATGAGTTTAACCACCTCGGTCATAACTCATCTTTTGCGACCAAAAGTCTCAAACAAGACTTTACAAACAACTTAGATTAGAACAAACCAAAACATTAGACTAAAATTAGACAAAAATAACAATTCAAAAATGTTATATGACGACAGTTTAGTAGAAATGTCTCTACGACTCAATAGATCAAAGCCATTTTTCCGAACAATACGAGAAGTACCCGGTATTGAAAGACGACATCGAACAAGAGACGACATACAACTAGAACGAAATCTACCAATAGATTTCATGCTCGTACAACAAAAGCCAACTCAAACTT
>NC_087068.1:17230555-17278214 GCF_963678635.1 Symsagittifera roscoffensis
GCCTTCAACCAGTCCACGCACTGGTGTCTACCCAAGTCTTCATGTGACACTCGCTCGAGACCCAAAGCTTCCGCCAACTCTTGCCTGCATTCCAGATCTTCCAATTCCAGCTCCTTTACCTTCTCCAGATATCTCGACCGACTGGTCTCCGCCGGTCCCTCCACCCTCTTGCTCTCCACCACTACCACCGAAGATACTACCGAACTCTGAGGTGTTGATGACGTTGCCTCCTCGGCCTCCATTGGTGCGGCACCTGGTAATCTGGTCAGGCTGCTCCTCGAGCTGTCTCTAGAATCGGCCGTCGCTCCCAGGCGACTGGATAAAGTTCTTGAGTTAGAGAAAGGTGGATTTGGAGGTGGCCCGAATGTGAATTGGGCCGCCTCCAGCAATTCTACCTCCAACGCGCTTATGTGCCTTTGGAAGACATCATTCAACTATTCCACTCCCCTAGGCCTGTCAAAGTGGATCCCGTCTGAGGATGCATCGTCGGGGAAAACAGATCGCTCCATCTGCTCGGCTACGTCCAGTAATCCGACGGGAAGGACACTCCTTTGATGTATTTGCCTGATTATTTCGTTCAGGTTTCGCACCTTCGTGTTCATTTCCATCGCGTGTTGGTTCGCCTTCATGTTGTAGGGAATGGTACACACCGTGAGAATGGCAGGATCCATTTGAATCCGCAATTCCTCAAGGATGCAGCTCAACTTGTCATGTAGCTTCATTACCTTCCTGGACTCCCCCCTGGACACGTCATTCGTCCCGATAATTAGAGTCAACGTGTATACTCTCGTCATCCCTAGCATCTCAAGTGTTGCCAACATCTGTGGCGTCGCAGCTCCAGCAAAACTTAAGATCCCCGTTTGCCAATGTGATTGAATCCGGGTCAGCACCCGCAGCAGGCTGTCCCCTATGATTAGGTGGACCGCACCTTCTGGTACACGTGGCTGCGTGAAGTATTCCACCCAAGCTGCGTCATGGAAGCAATCCCTCCTGACTCTTTGTGCCGTGCTCCAATCCATGCGATTGTGCCTGTGGACCTGCCCTCCGTGTTCTTCTTGTAGCTTGAGATTACCACACTCCTGATCGGTTGCTCCCTCCACGTCGGGGGTAGCTCCACTCTTGCTGGACTCTCACGATTCCTTAGTTGTAGCCTCTCGTTCAATTCTTTCAGACGTGACGAGCTGCCGCTCACCTGGCTACCGCTCGGGGTTGAACTCGGGGTATACCCAGGCAGTGCGACGTCCATCAATGGACGTATCGGTTGTGTCTCTAGGCCACGCAGGGAGGACGTTGACTCAGTTGGTATCCATACCTCCAACCCCTCATTCATATGCTCCTGAGCCGCGCGGTCAAGGTTAAATCGTCCCATCGATCTGGGAGCTTCGTCCACCTCCATACGCGACTCTGGTCTTGAGCCGGTAACCATTCGCTCCTTGGGCCTGGCCCCCTTTTGCACATCGAGCTCGCGTTGTCGTTGCTGGATTCTCTCATGTTCCGACTTCAGCTGTTCACAATTCACGGCATTCTCTCGCACCCTTTGCTCTTGTAGATGCTCGGCCTTCAGCATATCAAGTTCCTTCCGCGCTTGGTCCTTTTCGACGACCGCTTGATCTCTCTCCAGATTCGCCTGATCTCTCTCAAGCTTCGCTTGATCCCGGTCGAGGTTCGCTTTGTTCCTCTCCCTCTGTGTCCTCTCAAGTTCTCTCTTCCCGTTTGTTGCGCTCGCGTCATCGATGGCATCTTACTCGTGCTCTGGCCCGCTGATCTTGCTGATGGTCTGATCGGTAGTGGGAACTCCCCTGCGCCATACTCGGTGTTGTTGCCCAAGCCAGGGTTCCTTGCCAAGTCGAATCCCCTTATTCATCCATCCACATTCCAGGAGAGCCATCTGGTTTACTCTTGGTTGGATATTCCCTCAGTGTGTAGCCGACCATCAAGACAGCTTCTGTTGCAGACTCCCTGCATTCACCCTGTTCTTCTAGCTGGAGGATGGCGTTCAGCATCACTGCCATCCTCTCATCCACCTGGGTATAATCCAGGTCCCTCAAGCGTCTGTATAATTCATCGAGCGTGGGCCTTTTCAGAGCCGATGGCATGGACTTCCAGAATCGAAATGCCATTTCTATAATTTCTAGATGATCTTGAGTATTAACCAACTTGTGAATTACCTTACCACTTGAGAACTACCTTACCAACTTGAGTATTAGCGTACCAACTTGAGTATTAGCGTACCAACTTGAGTACTTGAGAATTAACTTCTTGAAGCGTTGTTCAACTTGTGTGTTCGTTCGAGAACTTCTTTTCTTTCAATTGAGTGTAGTTGGGTAGTCAATTTGACTTTACCAAATCAATCTGAAAATAACACTTGATTTTTAGACTAACATGCTATGTTCCTAACCTAAAACCCCCTGCCACTATAGTTAAAACCTTTTCCTTTTCGTTCTACTAAAATAGTTCAATTGGAAGTTTTCTAAAAGCATGCAGATTCATTTTATGTTTTAGCACCATCAATCATTTAAAATTTAATTGTCATGCCAATCGCGTTTTAAGATCTTTTTACCTGTGCCGTGCCCCAATACCCAACTTGAGATCCCTTCATACCCATCTTGAGATCCCTTCATACCCAACTTGAGATCCCTTCATACCCGACTCAGGCGATGCTCAAGTAGTATTTCTTGTGCAGATGTACCATTATCTCCGTTTCCGCGAAGACCACGTGTAGGATAGCGTATAACTCCCTTGGGCTCAACTTGCCCCTGTTTGGGTCATAGACCGGCATTGAGACCTCCGTTATCTTTCTTTCAATCATGAAGTCTCGTAGTCTTGTTAGTGCCAACATCACGTGTTCAGGATCGATCGTGTTCCTGTCATTGACCCTCGTCACTAGGAAGCACAGGTATTTGCCTGGGACTTGTGCTACTGATGGTGGAAGCGCAGTCATTCCTCCCAGCCCCGGTCTCTGTCTAAACAGAAACTCCACGTTCTGGTACTCTCTCTTGAAGTCGGCCTCCAGTCTTGATTTGAAACTCATGTCCGCCGTGATACAGATTGCGCTAGTCCTGTCTGACAGAATGAAGTCACTATCCGTTATCAGGATGTTTTCCGAGTATTCGTTTAGTATTTCAAACTTCGTTTTGAAATTCCATCCTATGGTAGGCTCAGCCTCCTCCCCATCCAGTTCCAGTCCGCTCGTTTCTCTCACTTCCCTGAGTTTCTTTATCATTAAATTTTCGGTGTGGATAAGTCCTACCCCCACTCCCCGGACAAAAATATTTATCGACGTCCCCGTCGATGATGCTGGGTCTGAATTATCTGGCGGAATTTCGAGCGGCCTGTCTGTTGCCGTCCAGCCGAAGAAGGGATTTTCCGTCTTCATGTGCTTTCCCGCTGATATGTCAACTTGTTGTATGCTTTGTCCTTTGTCGCTTCCGTTCTTGACATCGCGCATCCATTCTAATATCCTCAAGTTCGTATTCTCCCTCCTCTCTATCTCGCTCTCTTCCAAATCCGTCTCCCGCTCTGGTGTCGAGTATTCTTCCTGTGGGTAGTGTTCATTATCATTGATGATTTGCCATTCATCATCAGCTGCCAGTTCGCCCACACTTAGTAGCTCTTTGCTTAGGTCATCGGGCTGTATCTTATCAATCAGGAAATCGTCTCCGTACCTGTTGTACCTCATGCCTGTCCGTTTGCGATTGCCACTCTTTGTCCCCGCTGGTATTGATAAGTCTGGTTCTGTCCACTTCGGCACCTCACCTTGCTCCGGATCGTTCCAGTCTTCTTCCACAAAAGATTCCGCTTCAGAGTCCGCTTCTATTTTTTCATAGTCATCCAAACTCAAGTTCTCATTGCCATCATTTTTCTCTCTGGTGCCTCTTTCGTTCACCTGGCAAGCTGGTTCCACCAATAGGTACTCGAGTCCCTCCATGTCCTTTGGTATACACCAGTCCTCTGGGGATGGGACATGAGGCTTCAGATTTTCATAATGTGCTGCTCGCCCAGTACTCAAGCGGTAGAACCGTCCTTGTTGATGTACTTCCGTTATCATGAATGGTCCTCTCCATTTCTTGAGTAGTTTCTTTGTCCCTTTGGGCGGTATGACATTCTGGAAAGCCCACACGTACTGGCCCACCTCATATGGCTTCGCCTGTAATATCTTTTCATCATATTTCTTGCGCTGTCTCATTTGTGCTTGCGCAGTGTTCCTCCTGCATAGCTCGTTTAGTTCCTGCTGTCTCTTGATCGCTTCTTTCACGTAAGCTTGAGGCGACGTCCTCTTCCCTTCGTATTCCGGGTAAAAGAATGTCAGGGGCATTGCTCTCTCCCTGCCCATCAACATCATGAAAGGACTGATGCCCGTTGTTGAGTGTTGCGTACTGTTGTACACCCCTACGACTTGCGGCAGATATTTATCCCAGTCTGTCATGTATCTTGAGCATTATACCCTCAGCATGTTCACCAACGTTCTATTCTGTCTCTCTACCAGCCCGTTGGTCTGAGGATGGCAAGTCGTTGAGTGTGCTTGAGCAATGTGTGACCTCTTCATTAATTCTTTGGTCAAATCCCCCACAAAGGCCTTGCCGTTGTCTGACTGAAAAGTCATTGGACAACCATACCTCGATATCTAATGAGTTATCAGGTTGTCACAAGTCTCCTCTGCCGAGGCAGTTTGACACGGCACCGCTTCTGCCAACTTTGTGAAGTGGTCTATTATAACCAGTATCTGGTTATACCCCGACTCCGTCATGCAGATCTTTTGATGGTCTATATGCACCACTTCATTAAATTCTGAGCTTTCAACCGACTTGAGTAGGAATTTCATCTTCCTTGGGTCTTTTACTTGCAGGCATGCCAGGCATGCATTCACCCATCTCTCGCAAGCTTTCCTCAATCCTGGCCAATCAAACCTGTGAAGTATTCTTTGTTGCACCTTGTCTATCCCCTGGTGCCCCATCTGGTCGTGCGATCTGAATAACACCTCTGTCTGATACAATTGTGGTAATATGATGAGGTATTGCTTGTGTAATATCCTCTTCTCATCTTTTCTCTTGCACGCTACCACCCCGTCAGCTGTGTGATAGAGTAAATCTTTCTTCTCTTTGTAGAACTGGCTCAAGATCTTGTAGCTGTCTTCTTCGAGTTCCCCTTTCTCCTTGGACCCCGTCCCGATCCATTTGGAGAGGTTAATTGTCATCTTGTCATTCTTTTGGGCTCTTATCAGGTCCGACAGCCTATATCTCGCCTTGACATGATCCTTTAGTGCCATGATTGGTACATTCATTTCCCCAGGGTTGCGGATGTCATCATTCACCTTCACGCATATTATCCTCTTTACAATCTTCCTAGCAACTTCCGGCACCAGATTCGTTCTGACATTTGAGTTGCATGAAAGTTCCCTGAATGGTTTCCTCGAAACTGCAATTCTTTCAAGTTCTTCACCTCCTCGTACTTCTTGTACGTCCAAATTGTACGTTCCTGAGGATGGATCTGTTTGTAATTCCCTGTCGCAGTGTCTAATCTTCTCTTCCGCCAATATCATGCATAGACTATCCTGATTGTTGCTGCTCTCATTCGAGTCCTCATCTCATAGTTCACACTCCCCGGACAAATTTCCTTCTTCAGTATCCTCTTCCTCCGTGGACGTGGACCACTCCCCGGACTCTTGACCTAGTCCCAGGTATTCAGCTTCTTCCTTGAACGCCACTTTCTCTTTCCTAGCCCGAGTCTGTTCAAGTATGTCGTCAGGGACTTTTTCAACCAGTGACTGCACGACTTCTTTCCCATCAGGGTTAGTCACCTTCGAGGTGTTTTTATCACTAACTATCTCGCTCCTTCGCAGTATTGTGACCTCCGGTTCCTCATTACCCTTTTCTTGGATCACGGGTTTGTCATCTGCTAGTTTCTCGAGTAACCTCATTAAATCATCATCTATTCGTGCATCTCCCGTTTCTACCTGGTTAAGATCATAGCCTTTTGCCTTGAGCGTCTCCCTCACAATCTTTGACTTGAGTATTATCCCTATAGGCATCCCTCGGTTCTTCTTCAAGATTGTTTTCTCCGGAGGTTCTTTTGGTAATTCGGGGTGATCTTCTATTGGTTTGCCTGATTTGTTTAGCCATCTCGTGAGTGGAAGACTGTCGTACGTTTCCTTATCCATGAAGGAGAAGCCATCCTTGATTTCAGGTCTATCTGCCTCTCTCTAATCTTGTCTCTCGTAGAACTCCGTCTTCTTACTCAAGCAGTTAGCGTTTTGATGTTTGTCTCGTGTTCTATGCTCAATTATCATGTTGTACCCATCCAGGCGAACTATCCACCTCCCAATGTAACTTTGGTCCATTGAGTACGTCTTCAGCCAGCTTAGTGCCCTGTTGTCGACTCGCAGCTTGAATGGCTCGCTGCCTAAGTATGCTCTACATTTCTCGACAAAGGTAACCACCGCGAACATCTCTGCTTTCGGTGCCCGTACTTCATTTCCGTGTCACTTATGACTTTGATCCCGTACGCTATTGGTCTCAAGACTGTTTTCCTGTTCCATTCTTGTTCCTGATGGAGAATTCCAGAAATCGCTACTACCGACGCATCCGTGTCCAGCACGTACATCCCTTTCTCTGTTGGCATCCCTAGTACTGGTGCCTCGCACAACTCTTTCTTTATTCTCTGGAATGACTCTTCTGCTGCGTTGTTCCACGTGAACATCTTGCCCTTGTGTCTCATTAACTGTTGCATCGGGTATACCTTGTCTGTATAGCCTTTGATGAATTCTCTGTAGTATGACGATTTCCAAGAACTGCTTCTACTGCATCTGGATCTGGTCTGATGCCGTGCCTGTCCACCATCATGCCCAAGTATTTTATCGAATCCTTGAGTATCTCGCACTTTGATGGTTTACACTTTAGCTCCGACCTCTTCATACATGC
This sequence comes from Symsagittifera roscoffensis, assembly GCF_963678635.1. Taxonomy (NCBI): domain Eukaryota; kingdom Metazoa; phylum Xenacoelomorpha; order Acoela; family Convolutidae; genus Symsagittifera; species Symsagittifera roscoffensis. The sequence goes on from NC_087068.1 coordinate 17,237,473, forward strand.
AAACACCTCGTCAAACCTTTCAATGTGGTCTTCTAGTGTGGGCGTCGCTCTTACCACGTCATCCACAGAGCACATTACTAGATTGCCGTACTTCTTCGTCACACCTATCAGCGCGTGTGCCATCAACCGCTGAAATGTGGCGGTGGCATTGCAAAGACCAAACGGCATCCGTTTCCAATGAAACAGACCCAACTCGCAGGCAAACCCTGTCTTGTCCCTGTCCTGCTTCTTGAGCGGTACCTGCCAGAAGGCCGAACCTAAATCAAGAGTCGTAAAAAATTTTGCATCACCTAACTTCGAGAGGCTCTCATCAATCCTAGGTATGGGATAGGCATCCTTCACCGTGACGGAGTTCAGGTATCGAAAGTCACAACAAAACCTCAATTGGTCGCCTTTCTTTTTGGCCATCACTACTCCACACGCCCACGGTGATTTGGATGGTTCTATCATATCATACTCTAGTAGCGTTTCGATCTCTTTTCTACACTAATCCGATTTGTGTGGGGTCATGCGCCTCGCCCCCTCCCTGTCCCTCAAGTTCTATTTCATGCTCAACAAAATTACAACGCCCAATGTCTGCCTTATGTCTCGAAAAAACTTCCTCGTTCCGCTCTAATACGTCCTTGATGGCTTCGAGCTGCTCGTCCGTTATCTTGCCTCCTAAATGTTCAATTTCCGGTAGGACCGGTTTATCACTCTGCATTTCATCTAGTGTGGGCAGTTCCGGAAAATTCGAACAGCTCGATAGCCCATCGTCTGTCTCTGACTTAAGTGATTTCACAAGACCTGATGAACCTTTGATTTTATTCAATCGTCTCAAGATACAAATTTTGTCGCTATGATTGGGACAATCAGCAACTTCATTTTGTTTTTGGTTTTCAGTCATTTCATATCGAGTTTTTACGGGAAAAGCATATCCCAGCTTCCTCCCCCTCTGTATCGTGATTGGTATGTCAAGAGTATTCAACAAGACACTGACGCAGAGACCGCTCTTCGTTATCGAGAAGGATCTTCCTAAAACAGCAGCACTTTGACTTTTTGGATTTGGGACTATGCATACCTGCTTGTTGTCACTTAGTTCATTGTAATTTTTCATTCGCAAGCTTACGATCGCCGCTTCGTTCGCCTTTAGTCTCACCCTCCTACTCAAGAAAACCGGTGCCTTGTTCTCATTCGCCATTATTAAATTTACCGGTTTAATTGCGTACCTCCTATCCGGGTTCCGTATCCTGAACATTGCGTTGTTTAGATCAATCGTTACATCGAAGTTCCTGATGAAGTCTCTGGCTAAAATGGATTGGTCAGACTCATCTAGGTTTTCTACCACAAGAAAGCTCATCCACAGGTTGCGTTCCCCCAGATTTAGGGCTATTATTGGCGTTCTGCCCAGCACCCGCAGCGCCCCTTTGTTTGCAGCTGACAACCGTATTCTCGAGTCTATCAAATCATTTTTGTTGAAGCCCATTCGTTCCCAAGTTTCGATTGGTATAACACTGAAGACCGCTCCCGTATCAAGTAACCCACGTAACTGAGTCTTCTTGCCACTTATGTCGAGCACATGTGCTGATACATCTGCCTCTGTCCCGATGTGCGTTGCATCTTCCTCAAGCATGGCGCAGTGTCCAATCGATCTCACTTTCAACTCTTCTTTTCCTACGTAGATCTGCCCTACTAGATCTTCATCACATGTTATCATTGTTTTCGTATAGATGTTGATCCCATCTATATTTAGCATCACCTCATGCGGACCATAAGCTTCTGTGTACCTGTTATCAACTCGGACTGACTTGCTACCCCCTCTTGTGAGTAGTGCCCTCAATGCTCTAGAAGTCGTTTGTGGGCTTATACCACTCAAGTAATCTGCGTACACATCAATGTGCATTATTGTTGTCTTCGCTCAAGTTTCTCGTAACCTCATGGCCGCCCACGGTGATTATTGACATTATTCTGGCTCCGATCTTCGTTATGCCGAATGGCTTCCCCGTCACCATTTTTACAGTGTTGCAGTTTCCACTTTTTGTCGACCCCGCTACAGCCTCTGGTATTGACTGCGAGCAACCTAATGCCTCGTTCATTTTCTGTCTTTCGATCTCTTGCTTTAGTCGTTTTTCTTTGTTGTTAGGTCCTGTTTCACCTTGTTGATCGCCTCTGAAGCCGCTTTCTCATAATTTATCTCTAGGGCGTTCTTGGCCGTGGCCTCTATCGCATTGTTAGCCTGCGTTACCGCCTTTACTGTCTTCGTTGGCAGTTCCGTACTCGGTGCTTCTAAGTTTTTTGCTTCAAACTCGGTTTGTCTATTTTGCTGATTCTGCACCGCCGCTAATGCCAATTTATGTTTCGGGTGACTCTGGTTCTTGACCGCCTCCCAAAACAAAGGACAAATCCATCTTAAAGTGCCCTTCCTGATTGCAGAAGAAACATCTTGCACCTATCTTGATGATTAAGCCACTATAGTACTCGTGTTCTTCCATCTGGCTCATGTCCTCCTCATCTGGTGCGTACCCCAGACTCTTCATGCCCTGCTTGTATGTTGTGCAATCCGCCACGTGATGATCAGCTGACCCGAAGTTTGCGCGTGATCTACGTTTGTCCATGTCATCTCTGAGCTTGTACTATGACGACCTTTGTGGTTGATTCCCCCCTTGCGTATTCCTGTTATCTGAATACGAGTACTTTTTGGGTTTCATTAGCATGTACTCTCTTGACTTCTGTCTCATCTCTTCTGGAGTCGGTGCACTGTCTTTCGACAATGTATAGTATGTTGCTAACATTGTTCTCAAGTCATCACTCTTTACCCCATCAATGAGATTTGAGGCGATGCCAAAGTTCCTTCTATTGGTGGACGCTTCCGGGTCACTCCTTCGTCTCAAACTCTCAAGATCATCTAGGAACCTGTCTATCGATTCATCGTCTCTTTGCCTTCTCTTTTCAAATCGCATCATCGCTTGATGACCCTTTATGCCTGACCCGAATCAATTTAACATTATCTCGAAGATTTTATCCGCAGTGTCGCGTTCCTCTTCTTTTTTCGCCACCACGCATTTCAATGCCGTGCCTTCCAAGTTGCTGAGTATCGCTGTGCATACTTGCCTCTCATCGTTCAAGTTGTCTTGTTCCAAGTGCAACCTCATGACTTCTACCCAAGTGTCAATTCATCCATCTGAATCATTCTTGAATTCTTTCGGTTTTTTGAAAGTTTTCCTGGATTTGTTGATCCCTCTGTCACTCGAGTCGGTGTTCCTTGTGGCGAAGGCTTCTAGTGTCCTGTTCATCATTTCCCAGGTGCTTGCCCATGTCATGACATCCGGTCCCACGTTGTTGTGAGTCGTTGAGTCCCCTGGACCACCCGTTGTGTTTGCTGTTCCACTTTTCATAATCGCTTTGCCCCCCCCCCCCGGTGCTGTACTCGCGGAATCCCGGGGTAATGGTAACGGTGTTGACTGCTGTTTTCTCCGTTGTGGTTCCACGAAGTCAACTCTGTTGCCTTGCGTTCGCTCCGCTGCTGGGCTGTCCTGTGACGTTGAGTTCCTCAAGATGGCGTCTAATTTTGCTTGTATTGCACATGAACTTTCAGCCTGGTCTCTACTCATCCTATCCCTTCTCGTTTCCAAACTCCCCAACTGACTATTCACTGCGTCATACCGTTGCTTCATTTCTTGCATGTCTTTTTTGATGTTCTTGTCTCGCTCTCCATCAGTGGTATCTACCTTGTCCGACATCTGCTGAAGCCTTTCCTCTGTCGCTTTCGCTAGATTGAAATAACTGTCCAGGTACTCATGTTTGTTGTTTCTTATTTCTTTCCTTATCACATCTCTATCCTCCTCGCTGTGCTTCAGTTTCTTGTCGATCTGATCTAGCTTTGCCATCAAATCGCCTAGCTCAAGAGTAGTTGTTTCATGGTCAGCTGCTGCCCTGTTGTTGGCTGCTGTTTCTGGTCTAATCTGGTCGGTGTCTATCGTTTTCGTGGAAACTGTTCCGAATGTTTTGCCTTTCTCGGCTTTCGGTTCTTCCGCTGCTGCGTCTCTCGACTTCATCCCGACCATTATCGCCAATCTTTCAGTAAAAGACGTTCTTTTTGCTTGAGACTCGTCCTTCACCGTTTCTGGCGTGTTGCCTGTTGTGTCTTCCACATTGTCTATCGGTGAGAACTCCATGGACTTTGGATTTGGTTTTTCTGCATTCGGCATCGGTGTTGACTCCGTCGTCTTCTTTTCCACCTCATCCACACTTTGGTCTGGTGTTTCTAGGTCAATCTCGATGGCGGGTTCCGCTTGTTTCCCTTCTGTGCCCTCTTTTGTTCTGTTCTCTGTATTACTCCTTGTGTTGACCATGCTAACTGAAAAGTTCTTCTTTGTTATCTTTGGGCCCATTGATGTCGTTTTACGTAGCGACTAGTTATACTCTGTCCTTGATTCAGTAGATCTTTTTTCAGCCACCGGTACCCTGCTCCGCCTCATTGTTTTTATTTACAATTGTTCCTATTTACAATATTACTATATACAAAATTCTTTTTTGACAAAATTAATAAAAAAAATTAACAATTTAATAAAAACAACGTTTCCTAAGCTTTTTTGAAAATTCTATATGTTCTTGATCCCCACAGTACCGGATATTTAGGACTAGTCAGAAAATTTGATTTTGCGATTGGTTACTTCAACCTGTCTTAGTACTCTTTGGTACCGTCACCCCCTTCTTTATACTGTTCCAAGACTTCCTCTCTACTGTCCCAAGACTATTCAGTGCTGTCCCAGTACTTCTTGTTAGTGTCCCAAGACCACTGTCCCAAGACTAGTGTCCCAAGACCACTGTCCCAAGACTACTGTCCCAAGACCCTTGCCCTAAGACTAATGTCCCAAGACTAGTGTCCCAAGACCACTGGCCCAAGACTACTGTCCCAAGACCACTGTCCCAAGACTACTGTCCCAAGACCCTTGCCCTAAGACTAATGTCCCAAGACTAGTGTCCCAAGACCACTGTCCCAAGACTACTGTCCCAAGGCCCTTGCCCTAAGACTACTGTCCCAAGACTGTTGTCCCAAGACTGTTGTCCCAAGACAACTATCCCAAGACTACTGTCCCAAGACCAGTGTCCCAAGACCACTGTCCCAAGACCACTGTCCCAAGACCACTGTCCCAAGACCAGTTTCCCAAGACCACTGTCCCAAGACCAGTGTCCCAAGACCACTGTCCCAAGACCACTGTCCCAAGACCACTGTCCCAAGACCAGCGTCCCAAGACCACTGTCCCAAGACCACTGTCCCAAGACCACTGTCCCAAGACCACTGTCCCAAGACCACTGTCCCAAGACTGCTGTCCCAAGACTACTGTCTCAAGACCAGTGTCCCAAGATTGTGTCGTACCAAGACTGCTCTGGTCCAAGACTGTCCCAAGACTTCACCGTCCCAAGACTGTCCCAAGACTGTCCCAAGACTGCACTGTCCCCAGACTGTCCCATGACTGTACTGCTCCAAGACCGTCCCCAGACTGCAATGTCCCAAGACTTCTTCGGTACTGTCCCGAGACTTGTCACTAAGTGTCTTGATAGTAGGATCTCTTCTTCTTCGTAGTGGGGACTTTTTAGAACCACTGTACCGTGTACCACCACTTGAGCTCTGGTAAAAGTTTTCCCAAAATCCCTATCTTAATGGCCAAAATCCAAATACTGACCCCCCTGTATTTATCTGCCTCTCGTTGTTTGAAACCCCAACTTCTTCGCAGGTATCTTGTGATCACCTGTTCGTTCAAATACCAACAACAAATTTTCACTAAAACGTAACAATTTAAACAGGAAAAATTATAAAAACAGAGAGATGAACCCACCTAAAAATCAAAGCTGACTGATGTCAACCTTTGTCCGAAAAAAAGTCTGGTACCCGATTCGCACGCGTTTTCCTCCCCCCTGCTAGCGATCTTATGGGGTATCACAAAAACTGTCTATGTCCGTTCCCCCTACCGATCCGACCAGGGTACCTACCTTAACTCGATGTTAAATTTGTATATCCGCTTCTTATAACCAACGCGTGTAAGTATCTAATGTAACTAAATCGACGATGCCGAACAATTAGTTACTCTAATGTGTCCCCCCTTTTTACACTTTACAACCACCAACCTTTAACCTAACCAGCCCCCTTCTAACCTCCCCCTCTTTAGCCCCGCTTTTAAGCCGAAAAATACCTTAAGCGCCGGGTGCTAAACCTCTCGAGAGAAAACCGTAGACCTGTTTCCAGGCCTGCTTGTGTAAAAACTTCCTCAAAACAATGGGGCTCCGCTTATCCAATTTTACACTTATTTCCTATAATGTAATATGGATTTCAACGATACCCGTTTGTTCAAATTGAGAACACCCCTGTGCGTCCTCTTCTTGTTGTAGCGATCCCGTGCTGGTTGTCCCCTTGACGTGCACTGCACTTGACACCAGCACCACCTTCCCACTTGGGTGGTCACCTCTTCCAGTCAAGTTTTCTAGTGGTCGGTTCTGTCCTTGTGAACCACTTTCCCACTCGGCTGGTCACCTCTTCCAGTCAAGTCTTCTAGTGGTCCGGTTCTGTCCTTGTGAACCACTTTCCCACTCGGCTGGTCACCTCTTCCAGTCAAGTCTCCTAGAGGTCCGGCTAGGTTGCAAGCTATCTGAAAACCCTTAACAACGCCCCCCCCCCCCCCCCACTTGGGCACCTTATTGAAGTCACTGGTTTAGATTGCTAGGTTGATCGAAACGATCGGTCTTATAAAACAGTATGGGTATACTATTTAACTAATATAAAGGTTTGATCCAACTAATCTGGTATCAAAGTCCTTGTCATTTTTGTTTTATGGTTTTTGTTCCTTTTTCTATACTTTTTTCTTGTTTTTGTTTCGCTTTTTGTCTTTTTGCTCGTGTTTTTGTCCCCCTAGTTACCCCCTTACTCGGTTAGCTAAGCCTCGTTCGGAGAGCGTACCTGGAAGTTTTGTCAAGTTTTCTTAAAAAACTATCACGGTGCAACCGGAAGGCTTACACGTTCTCGCTGAACCGTACCACCGGTACTCTAGAATGGGCATGCAGCCCGGAGCTGTGTCAAGTGGATTCGACTCCGTAGTCATGATGTCGTAAAAACACCCAGGAGCGCCATAAAAACACTATGTAACAGTCGCCTACTCCGGTCACATATGAGGCTTAAGAAAAATAGGCCCTATAACCATTGGCTCAAGAGTCAGGGACACTATCTCTTGTGTTTTTCTACCTCAAAACGGTCGGAGCCAATTCGGTTCGCTTGCGACATGAGACTAGAACCCGTTACAGCTTAAAGGCCACTACCAAAATATCCCCCCACTCTAGAAAAATAAGAACGTCCCCATACTTAGGTCTCGAGATAGGTCCCAGGATCTTCCTCAACAGTCTGTGTGAATGATGCGATATCCTAGCCAGCCGTACGCACTTGGGTACCGAGAAGGCCTTATCCACTAGTATCCTTTGGCTGGATACTTCCACCATTGCCATGTGCAATGCACATTCGTTGGCCATTACTGATCCCACCAAGGACTTTGCATTTATAGGCAGGCCATAAACTTCACTCATTGGAAATCCCATCTCCACCTCCAGACCAATTTTCCATCCTCTGATATGTTTCTGGGTGGTTTGCAACGCCCCTGGCCACGACTCCACGCTCAGCGCCGTCACCAGATGGCGTTCAGACTCCAGCATCTCCAGTGATGGCAAACTACACATTCTAGAGAAGAACCCCAGCGCCGTTGCTATATTCACTGTAGTGTTCGTATAGCACTCAGCCATTATCTGCACCTCGCTCTTCTCTTTTTCTGTTATGTCACCAAACCAAGTGACTAGGTCTTCTCCCTGAAAAGATTGTATTCTGACACATGATCGTCCATCACAGGTGTGCCCTCCGCCTCCGCACGTCAAGTCAAGACATCGAGCTACCAGGTTCGAACTTCTTTACTGATCCCAGCTTAGTCGTTGCTTTGCCCAACTCTTTACTCTGTGGTAGGATCAATTTGTGTATCACGTCCAACGTTCCCAGATCCTCATCTTTTGTTGGTGTTAGCCTCACTCGTTCCGTGACTTCTTCAATCAAGCTCGCATGGGGATGTGGACACCAGGAAGATCTCAGCAATTTCCAAACCGTTCCCAAACTCGTAGTCATCATGCCATTTCCATTTCGAACAAATAATCGAACAAGTTTTATCTCAAGAATGGAGTTTTGGTTCTGGACCATTCTGGACCGGTTGTCCACCTTTCCGCCGAAGGCTCACTCTGGTTCAGCTAGATTCCGATCTTCTTCTGTAATCACTGTCTCCTATATTAAGGTAGGACAGCTCTACTCTCGTGGTTTTTATTATTGTCTCGGAAATTGCGAATAGCAATTTCCCGCTGTTTTTCTGTCACTTTCCCGCTATTGTCAATTCGGTCGTTCTCTTTTTTTATTTTATGTTTTCAGTTGTCGCGAGAAAACCGAGCATGACAGGCTCCATTCGAATTTTTGAAGAATAAAACTTCATTCCAAAACCACGTATTTCGTGTTCCTCAAGGTCAAACTTCCAGATATGACCGACTGGCACAGAATTATATAATAACTATAGCATATTAGTAACAATTCTTTGTTTCGTTAAATTTTTTTTTTGTGCCCTCGGATTTTATCCGAGTTCACACTAGAGCCCCTTCCTTTCCCTCTCAAGACTCAAGAAACCCACATTGAGCTCCCTGCTCACTTCGTATTCCTAGCCTTCGAAATGCTAGGACCTGATGAATTTGACACCGTGATATGCCTTAGTAGCGCTTCCTCATCATCGGAGCTGATCACAATTTCTTCCCATGCTCTCAATTGTTCGAATGATTGCATCCACTCCTTCTGCTCCTGTAACCTCGTTGCCTGATTCGGTAAACCTTTCGCTTTCAATTCCTTGTTCAAGCAAAAGGAATTGTGTAGGCTCAAGCTCACGTTCTTCGCCAAGTCTTCCTCCAGTATCGACTCTCTTGCTTTGGTATTATCTCTAGACACCCTACCGACTCTCTTCCAACCTGTTGTAATCGCATTTCGATGGGTCAGCAGAGGTCTCTTGAAGGCTTCCGGACCTATCTCCGCCAGGAACTGTCGATATTCCTTTTGGTATTTCTTCGTGTGATCCTTCGTCGCTATGTACAACCAACATGTCAACGTCGCTCGAAACCGCGGAAAGAACCTTATGCGGCTCCATATGTGCCTGACTTCCATTGGTATGGCAAATACCTTGCATACTATCTCAAACAACTCAAGTCTCCTGCTGTAATCTGTAGCGTATATCGATTCCGCCGTTGGTGTCTTCGACTCCCTATACTTCGTTACATTTTCTTCGATCCATCGTAACGCCAATATTGTACTTACTACCAAGATGGTCACCTTCTGCTGATGATCGGGTAACCCGATTGACCTAATTTCTTCTACATCCCACACTAAACAAAGGTTTGAATGCTCCGGGTACCACACTGTCTGTGCCAAGCAATGGCATGGGCTTTCCCCATGTGTAATCCCTATGCTTCGGAGATTGCGTTCTCCCGAGGCTTCCAGCAGAGGCTCCAGTTCCATCATTTTCTCGTGCGTCACATCATTTTCCTCCGGCGCTGGGACATTATTCATCGGCTTCCCGATGGCATTCTGGATCTCAAACTCACTCATGTTTTCTTCTCCTAAGCTCAAGAGTTTTTCTCCCCAGATCTCACTCAAGTCATCTCTTTGTCCCATTGGCACCAATCCCAGGATCTTCCTCAACAGTCTGTGTGAATGATGCGACATCCTAGCCAGCCGTACGCACTTGGGTACCGAGAAGGCCTTATCCACTAGTATCCTTTGGCTGGATACTTCCACCATTGCCATGTGCAATGCACATTCGTTGGCCATTACTGATCCCACCAAGGACTTTGCATTTACAGGCAGGCCATAAACTTCACTCATTGGAAATCCCATCTCCGCCTCCAGACCAATTTTCCATCCTCTGATATGTTTCTGGGTGGTTTGCAACGCCCCTGGCCACGACTCCACGCTCAGCGCCGTCACCAGATGGCGTTCAGACTCCAGCATCTCCAGTGATGGCAAACTACACATTCTAGAGAAGAACCCCAGCGCTGTTGCTATATTCACTGTAGTGTTCGTATAGCACTCAGCCATTATCTGCACCTCGCTCTTCTCTTTTTCTGTTATGTCACCAAACCAAGTGACTAGGTCTTCTCCCTGAAAAGATTGTTTTCTGACACATGATCGTCCATCACAGGTGTGCCCTCCGCCTCCGCACGTCAAGTCAAGACATCGAGCTACCAGGTTCGAACTTCTTTACTGATCCCAGCTTAGTCGTTGCTTTGCCCGACTCTTTACTCTGTGGTAGGATCAATTTGTGTATCACGTCCAACGTTCCCAGATCCTCATCTTTTGTTGGTGTTAGCCTCACTCGTTCCGTGACTTCTTCAATCAAGCTCGCATGGGGATGTGGACACCAGGAAGATCTCAGCAATTTCCAAACCGTTCCCAAATTCGTAGTCATCATGCCATTTCCATTTCCCATCCTCAATTCTACTCTTTTGCTCGAGCGTGGCACGCTTATCACCCTTGGTGTCGCCTCAAGTAGCAAGCCTACGCTCGGCTTCTCCCTTTCCATTGAATCGATTACGATTATCTTCTCCGTCCAAAATTTCAAGAGCTCCGCCACCTCGTGATTCCTGTAAGCGCTCGCGGCTTCTGAATTCAAGAAAGGATTGTACGCTATTCCCATCACTCCAGACACGTATTGATACTCTCCCTTTTTATTGGGTCTTGCGTAACCCTCAGCCAAGGCTAAGTTGCGATGCACATCATGCCCTTCTTCAAATTTCTTGTTGTGGAATCTTCGTACCTCATCAAGTTTTCTATGATTCTCTAAGGATTGCCTCGAGTCATCCTCCTTCTCGATCCCTGTACTCTGGTACACGTTCAGTATGACAGTGGAGACTCTTCTCTCCATGGTCTTGCTCCCCATGGCCTTCTGATGACATGCTTGGACGGTGCTATTAGTCATTACGGACATTATCCACCTCAAGAAACAAGTGGCATCTTTTCTTCTCGCCAGACTCAGACCGGAGTTGTCTCTCGCGACATGTTGTACCAGCATCTGATAGACTTCTAGGTTTTTATTGCCCAATTTCAATTTGTCACACGAAGTCAAGACCTCCAATTCTATTCCCACTAGGCTCCACGCAAACATCAGTTGTCCCGCGGTTCTGACGAAGGGATTCGCCATCAGAGGCAATTCTGATGAAGGTGTTCTCATCGCCTCCTCAAAATAATCCCGCAACAGGCTCTGCCAAGTTCGCTTTAGCTGACTTCCCAGTTCCAAATTGTTCACTTCGGCTTTCTGTTGAGTAGCCCAATTGCGACGCTTGCGGGACACCCCTTGATCAAGCTTCTTTAGACAGTCCTCCAATTCCTTCATCGTCTCTAGGGCCACCCACCAAGGTCGAGCCGTATTCCTTGTCGCATTCTTCTCAAGAGGGTCGTTGGACACTTGTTTTCCAAAAGCTTGATGTTTGCTCGAGATCCATTCTCTGCCCACATCAACTTCCCAGGTTTGTCCATTTGTCGAACCCTTTTTCGAGCCTGTCTTCTGAGGTTTGAAGTCTTCTTCTGTTACCAGACTTGTCGAGACCTCTATCTCTTTCACTATTTCGGCAAGCCTCCTTGGTTCGGAGCTACTCTTGTAGGCTGCCGTCTTCCACCGCGCTAGGATCATGGGGGCAGTCTCCCTCAAGTTCTTCTCCGAGACAGCATCCACCGACGGGCTGCTCAACTCGTCCATCTCCCGCTTCCTCTTTCGAGACTTCATACCTTTGCTTGGGGGTGTCGTCACTATCATCACAGATTCGATCTCTCCGTCCCGGTCCGACCCTTCCAACTCTTGCCTCCCCCCTGCTCAAGCCTTAAGGATATTATTACTCTTAATCATATTACTATTCTTAACCTTATCCTCCCCTTCAAGTTTAATTATTTTATCATCAGTCTTTTTCTTCAGAGTAGAGCCGTCTTTACATTCGTCATTTTTGGTCTTCTGTCGCGTCTCCCTCAACTTGACCATCTTGCTCAGCAACTCCTTTCTTGCTTTTTCATCCAGTCCGGTGGCCATCAACACCGGTTCCCCAAACTTGATCACCGTGTTCCACAGTTGTTCCTTGAAGTTATCTAGCGTGGTCTCGCTCTTCGTCTCATGGTTAAATTCACTCAAAAAATTCCGCCAAGCTTTCTCATCCAGAGTCCCCAGAAACATATCCTTGTTCCCCTCAAACGTATTTTTTGCCTCTCTTCAGCACTCAAGAGTATCATCCCCATGTTGGAAGTCTCACTTGTAAATGGTAGTTCCAGGTTCTTACGAGGGGATGAGGTCAGAGGTGGCGTGGCAGTGTCCACCCAATCGTCTCCGCTCAGGTCCTGCAGTAGCTCCTGTGCGGTGAAATCTACCTCAGCTGGTTTCGGTTCAGGTGTATTCCCTACTTCCATTCCCTCTCCGGTTTCACTGAGAGTTTCGTCCATGCTCTCTTCTCCCGACTCGGCTTGCCTCCTCCCAAGTATCTTCCTAAATCGGTCTTCTACGGGGCCACTTCTCTTGTCCCCAGGTGTGCCCACTGACAGGGGCGAGGGCGTCGCGGGATCTTGCTTCTTATATTCCGTCAGAGCCACATATAACGAGCCTGCCGCCTCCAGCTCTCTCCCTTCTTGCCTCATTTCCCCTTTGTTCCAATCCGTAAGGCGCCCGATACTTCCTTGTGGCAAACTTCATATCGTCCTTCAGCGCGATGTGACCCTCTTCTATGATCATCCTGCCATCATCCCATATCGGTGATTCGTTCTCCAAGCTCGCCTGATCGAGCGTTCTCAAGATCTCCCGCACCTCGAATTTTGGAGGCATTGAGCCTCTCATCTTCTTTGCTTGAGTCGTCCATGAATTTATCTCGATATCACAGGTGTGGAAACAGACCGCCGCCGCATATCCAATGAACAAGGGGTCCCAGCCATCGGTGAACTCCACTTGCTGTCTCTCCGTAGCTCTTGCAAACAGGGATGGGACTACCAGGGAGCTATTCATCCCCAGGGTCATTCTCCTGACTGTTGGAAACTCAGGAATGGTTGCGGGTAAGATTTCCCTCTCTAATGTCGCCTCCAGCTCCTTTTTTACTAACTCGAAGCTCTTCTTCCACACAGGGATTCTCAGGATCTCTTGTCCGTTCGCCGTCAGGGGATTCAGGTTCCAAAACTTGGGATAGGTCTCAATGGGGCCTTCACGTTTTCCCCCCATCCTGCACTGCAGTTGCCCCCGGAAAATAAACACCACCAACTCGGGATCTTTCACCTTCCCAAAAGGCACTGTGTTACCCATCCGCGCCCTGAGCACCTCTTGTTGACACCAGTTCAGCGCTGTCCCATCCAACATGCTTATTAAGCTCACGTGAACTACTGAATGGCGGTATGCAGCCACTAGAGGGTCCGGAAAGGCGTACGTCACCGCTGGTCCGTAAATACAAGTCACGACTTTCTCTAGTCCCCTGATCACTCCCACGGGGTCAGACCTCATCGCCAGGCATAGATCGGTCAGTAGAGGGATACCACCATTCGTCTCCCTCCACTCCTCTCTCGTCTTCGGGTTCTTCTCCTCACCGGCCATGTGTCGGTTTTGCGTCAGAAGATACTCCACCAGTAATGTCTTCAGTCCCAACGCGCACTTGTACGATTAAGTGTCTATACTCGAGTGGGTCCTTCCCATCGACAGGGGTTCCCCATATTTCATCAACCGATGAAATGACACCAATTCGCCATGAGTCAGGAGCACCAGTGCCAGATACCCATCAATCCGAAGTGTCTCTACACCCCGACTGAACATGTACGCTGGACCCACGTTAAACAGGTACCTCGGGTAAACTAAGTATAGGGCTAGCAAGAGGCTTACGGGCATGCTTAACATTTCTTGTACAAAGGCCCCGAAAATGGTCTCTTTCGCACAAAACACTCCAGCCATGTATTTCTTATCCCAACAAGGACTCAAGAATTTCAGGATCTCATGATCTTTCCTTGTCCTCAGCTCACCTTTTGCATGTTCCCTCCAGAATCCTCCAATGGTGACTTCGTTCGCTGCCGTGACGAACCTAGCCACCGTCATCTCCCTGCTCTCGGCTACCTCCAATTGTTCCTCAAGAAACTCCCAGATCTGCTTCACGAGAGGTGGGGCACTCTCCCTTGTCTTGTCAGTAGCATTCTCTAGTCTTGGTGTTAGAAACGGCCACTTGCCTCTCTCTTGTGTTAGTCGATACACCATCGACTCCAGTTGCTTTTCAGTCGCTGCCACGTTCTTCCTTTCGTTGCTTGGTCCCCTCGATTTGCTCGTGGAGCTCGTAATGGTCACCTCCATGCCTCGGAACCATAAGCTGGCTGTCAGGTGACTTATTATTGGGTGGTCATCCTCTATTGTCGGACTGAACTTCAGCTGCCTGGCGAGATTCGAGATCTCAAGTAAGGGACCTCATCCAGTACAATGAGTATGTCTGCAAATTAGTAAAATCCCCTCAATGCATCAACTCCCAGATCTGCTTCACGAGAGGTGGGGCACTCTCCTTTGTCTTGTCAGTAGCATTCTCTAGTCTTGGTGTTAGAAACGGCCACTTGCCTCTCTCTTGTGTTAGTCGATACACCATCGACTCCAGTTGCTTTTCAGTCGCAGCCACGTTCTTCCTTTCGTTGCTTGGTCCCCTCGATTTGCTCGTGGAGCTCGTAATGGTCACCTCCATGCCTCGGAACCATAAGCTGGCTGTCAGGTGACTTATTATTGGGTGGTCATCCTCTATTGTCGGACTGAACTTCAGCTGCCTGGCGAGATTCGAGATCTCAAGTAAGGGACCTCATCCAGTACAATGAGTATGTCTGCAAATTAGTAAAATCCCCTCAATGCATGGGACACGTCCGCCCACGCCGCCGCCAGTTCTGACTTCCGAAGTCTCAAGTTCGTGGGTTCCAGCTCTCGATTGGGAGCTGCCATCAGGATCCGCCATGCGTTCCCTTCGGCTATTAGAATCAAAATAGCATACACAAACTGCAGAGCAGGGGGCATGCTCGCGTATCCGGGGGACGTCGTGAATACCACTTTCGTCTTGGGTCCAAATCGCGAACTGACGTTTTCCTGTACCTCGTTCATCGCGACAAACAACATCTGGATAGCCTCCCATATTTTCTATGGCGTAGGCTTATCCCTTTTCAGCTGCTCTAGAAGCCCAGCCGCATGCAGGTGATCGTTCATTCCCGCGAACAGCAGCAGCTCTGGTTCGCAGGGCATCTCTGACTTTATGGCCACCACCAAGGTCAACATCTGGTTCAATTCTGCACCTGGGAGCGAGAATACCAAAGTTTCTGGCCAGAACAACTTGGGAGACGTTCCTTCGAAGTCCGATCCCGTCACGATGATCACTTTCGCGGCTGCTGGATCCGCTCTATCATACTGCCAGTGTCTTGGCCAATTGAGCATTGCCACAGGGTATCCCATATCTTGGGTCGTCTGCCAATTTCGCACCCTCATAAGCGGCGTCTGGCAGTTCCATCTCTTTTGGATCCAGTAGCTTGTCTACCACCCTCAACTGCGCAGGAGTTGCCAATCTGATTCTGGCGATACTTGTTCTGTGCTTAGGGGGCTCCACTATGAGTCTCGGACCCCAAGCAACTTGAGAGGTCTGTAATTTATCGGTCCCATGACTGGTATCATGGGAATCCCAGTCAGATCAGCTGTCTCCATCATTCTTGCTCTTGAGAAATGCGTTTCGTGGGCCTTCAGCCAGTCTACGCACTGGTGCCGACTCAAATCCTCGTGTGACACATGCTTGAGCCCCAGGACTTCTGCCAATTCATGTCTGCACTCCAGATCCTCCAGGTCCAACTCCTTTACTTTCTCCAGATATCGCGTCCGGCTTGCTTCCGCTGACTTCTCCACTCTCTTGTTCTCTACCACTACCACTGAGGACACCACTGAAGTCTGGGGCGTTGATGACTCCGCTTCCTCGGCCTCCATTGGCGTGGAACCCGGTAATCTAGTCCGGCTGCTCCTCGAGCTGTCTCTTGAGCCGACTCTCGCTCCCACACGACTGGACAGGGGTCTTGTGGCAAGGAAAGGGGGATTTGGGGGTGGACCGAATGTGAATCGGGCCGTCTCTAGCAGGTCTGCCTCCAACTCACTTATGTGCCTCTGGAAGACGTCGTTCAACCACTCGACGCCCCTAGGCCTGTCGAAGTGGATTCCGTCTGAGGACGCATCCTCTGGGAAGGAACGCTCCATCTGGTCGGCTACGTCCAACAATCTGACGGGGAGGACACTCCTTTGATGTATCTGCCTGATTATCTCGTTAAGGCCCCGCACTTTCTCGTTCAACTCCATCGCGTTATGGTCGGCCTTCATGTTGTAAGGGATGGTGCAAACTGTGAGTATGGCGGGATCCATCTGAATCCGCAACTCCTCCAGGATGCAGCTCATTTTATCATGTAGCCTCATGACTTTCCTTAATTCCCCTCTGGACAAATCATTGGTCCCCATCATTAGAGTCACTGTGTACATTTTTTCCATCCCTACCATCTCGATTGATGCCAACATCTGCGGTGTTGCGGCTCCAGAGAAACTCAAGACTCCAGTCTGCCAGTGCGACTGGATTCGGGTCAGCACCCGTACCAAGCTGTCCCCTACAATCAGGTGAACTGCACCCTCCGGTGTTTGTGGCTGTGTGAAGTACTCAGCCCAAGACGCGTCATGAAAACAATCCCTTCTCGCCCGCTGTGCCGCGTTCCAATCCTTGCGGTTGTGCCTGTGGTATCTGCCCTCCGTGTTTTTCTTGTAGCTTGCGATCACCACGCTCCTGACCGGTTGCTCTCTCCAAGTCGGGGGTACCTCCGCTCTAGCTGGACTTTCACGATTTCTTAGTTGTAGCCTCTCATGTAACTCCTTAAGACGCAACGAGCTCCTGCTCCTCTGACTGCTGCTCGGGGTTGAGCTCGGGGTGTATCCCGGCAGTGCCACGTCCATTAATGGGCGTATCGGTTGCGTCTCCGAACCGCGCAGGGAGGATGCAGATTCGGTTGGTATCCATACTTCCAGCCCCTCTTTTATGTGTTCTTGAGCCGCGCGATTTAAGTTGAATCGTCCCTTCGACCTGGGAGCCTCGTCCACCTCCATACGCAACTCCGGCCTTGAGCTTGCAACAGCTCGCTCCGTCGTCCTGGTTTCCTTCTCCTTTTGTTGGTCGAGCTCTCGTTGTCGCCGCTGGATCCTTTCAAGTTCCGACTTCAACTGCTCGCAATTCGCCGCGTTCTCTCGCACCCTCTGTTCTTGCTGGTGTTCTGCTCTCAACATCTCAAGGTCGCGACGCGCCTGGTCCCTCTCAAGGATCGCCTGGTCCCTCTCCAGATTCGCTTGATTTCTCTCGAGCTTCGCGCTGTCCTGGTCAAGATTCGCCTGGTTCTTCTCCCTCTGAGCCCTCTCAAGTTCCCTCTTCAAGTTGCTGAGGTCAGGATACATCTCTTCCGTTTGCTGGGCTCTCGTCATAGAAGGTTGCTTGCTCGTGGACTGGTTCGCGGACCTTGCTGACGGTCTGATCGGCAATGGGAATTCTCCCGCGCCGTACTCCGTGTTGTTGCTTAAGCCAGGATTCCTCGCCAAGTCGAATCCTCTCACCCCTCCATCCACATTCCAGGATAGCCACATGGTCTGTTCCTGATTGGATAGGCCTTCTGTGGTGTAGCCGACCATCAAGAAAGCTTCGGTCGCGGACTCCCTGCACTCACCTTGCTCCTCTAATTGCAGGATGGCGTTCAACATCACTGCCATCCTCTCGTCCACTTGGGTGTAGTCCAGGTCCCTCAAGCGTCTGTACAACTCATCGAGCGTAGGCCTCTTCAGCGCCGCAGGCATGGATTTCCAAAATCGATCTGCCATTTTTACAACTTCTAGATTATCTCGCGCACTAACCAACTTGAGAATTACCTAACCAACTTGAGAGTTACCGTACCAACTTGAGTAATTGAGAAATATCTCTTCCGAATGTTGATGATCGTGAACTTTGTTCAAGACCTTCTATTCTTTTTTCAATGAGTGTGTTTGGGTCGTCAATTCGATTTAATCAAATCAATCTGATAGTAAAATCCAATTTTTAGACTAAGGTGTTATGTTCCTAACCTAAACCCCCCATTATTGTAGTTAAAACTGTATCCCTCCATTTGTTTTACTAAAATAATTCAATTGGAAGATTTTTAAGAGCATGCAGATTCATTTAATGTTTTAGCACCGTCATTCTTTAAATTATAATTGTCATGCCAATTACGTTAAAATCCATCTACCTTCTCTGAGGTCCCCAAGTACCCTTACTCAAGATCCCCATGTACCCCCAACTCAAGACCTCCGTTGTCCACCCGTAGCTCAGGCGATACTCAAGTCATATTACTTGTGTAGGTGTACCATCATCTCCGTTTCTGCGAAGACCACGTGTAGGATGGCATATAACTCCCTTGGGCTCAACTTGCCCCTGTTTGGGTCATAAACGGGCATCGAGACCTCCACTATACCTCTTTCAATCATGAAATCTTTCAACCTCGTTAGTGCTAACATCACGTGCTCAGGATCTATTGTATTATTTTCATTGACCCTCATCACTAAAAAGCACAGGTATTTGCCTGGGACTTGTGCCAGTGATGGGGGAAGCGCAGCCATTCCTACCAGCCCCGGTCTCTGTCTGAATAGAAACTCCACGTTCTGGTATTCTCTCTTGAAGTCGGCCTCCAGTCTCGATTTGAAGCTCATGCCCGCCGTTATGCAGATTGCGCTAGTCCTGTCTGACAGAATGAAGTCGCTGTCCGTTATCAGGATGTTCTCCGAGTATTCATTTGGAATTTCAAATTTCGTTTTGAAATTTTGTCCTATGGTAGGCTCGGCCTCTGCCTCGCCCAGTTCTAGCCCGTTGGTCTCTCTTACTTCCCTGAGTTTCTTTATTATCAAATTTTTGGTGTGGGTAAGTCCTACCCCCACTCCCCGGACAAAAATATTTATCGACGTCCCCGTCGATGATGCTGGGTCTAAATTATCTGGCGGTATTTTGAGCGGCCTGTCGGTTGCCGTCCAACTGAAGAGGGGATCTTCCATTTTCACGTGTTGTTCTGCTGACACGTCGACCTGCTGGATACTTTGCCCATCATCTCCTTTGCTCTTGACATCACGCATCCACTCTAGTATTCTCAAGTTTGTGTTCTCTCTCCTCTCTATCTCGCTCTGCTCCAGATCTGTTTCTTGTTCTGGTGTGGAGTAGTCTTCCTTCGGGTAGTGTTCGCAGTCGTTGATGATTTGCCATTCATCGTCTAACACCAGTTCGCCCACACTCAGTAACTCGTCACCCAATTCATCAGGCCGTATCTTGTCAATCAAGAAGTCATCCCCGTACCTATTGTACCTCATGCCTGTCCGTTTACGATTACCACTCCTGGCTCCTGTCGTTATCGGCAAGTCTGGTTCCGTCCACTTTGGCACCTCGTCCTGCTCCGGGTCGTTCCAGTCTTATTCCACAAAGGATTCCGCCTCTGAGTCCGCTTCTATCTTTTCATTATCATCCAAACTCAAGTCCTCGTTGCCATCATTTTTTTCTCTGGTGCATTTCTCGTTCACCTCGCAAGCTGGTTCCACCAATAGGTACTCGAGTCCCTCCATATTCTGCGGTACGCACCAGTCTTCTGGGGACGGGACATGAGGTTTCAAGTTTTCATAATGCGCTGCACGCACCGTACTCAAGCGGTAAAACCGTCCTTGCTGGTGCACTTCCGTTATCATGAACGGTCCTCTCCATTTCTTGAGTAGTTTCTTTGTACCTTTGGGAGGTATAACATTCTGGAAGACCCAGACGTATTGGCCTACTGCATATGGTTTCGCTTGCAGTATTTTCTCATCGTATTTCTTCCGCTGTCTCATTTGCGCTTGCGCTGTGTTCCTCCTGCAGAGCTCGTTCAGTTCCTGCTGTATCTTGACCGCTTCTTTCACATAAGCTTGAGGCAACGTCTTTTTCCCTTCGTACTCCGGGCAAACGAACGTTAGAGGCATTGCTCTTTCCTTGCCCGTCAACATCATGAAGGGACTGATTCCTGTTGTTGAGTGCTGCGTACTGTTGTACGCCCCTACCACCTGCGGCATATATTTATCCCAATCTGTCAAGTACCCTGAGCAGTATACCCTCAACATGTTCACCAACGTTCTAATCTGCCTCTCTGCTAACCCGTTGGTCTGGGGATGGTAGGTCGTTGAGTGCGCTTGAGCTATGTGAGACCTCTTCATCAATTCTTTCGTCAGGTCCCCCACGAAGGCTTTGCCGTTGTCCCACTGAAATGTCATGGGACAGCCATACCGTGATATCCAATGTGTTATCAGGTGGTCACAAGTCTCCTCTGCCGAGGCTGTCTGACACGGCACCGCTTCTGCCAGCTTTGTGAAGTGATCTATTATGACTAGTATCTGGTTATATCCCGACTCTGTCATACAGATCTTTTGGTGGTCTGTTTGCACGACTTCGTTGAATTTCGAGCTCTCGACGGACTTGAGTGGGAACTTCATCTTCCTTGGGTCTTTCACTTGCAGGCATGCCAAGCATGCATTTACCCATCTCTCGAAAACTTTCCTTGATCCTGGCCAATCAAACCTGTGAAGTATTCTCTGTTGCACCTTGTCTATCCCCTGGTGCCCCATTTGATCCTGCGTGAAAAATTGCATGATAGTTCCCTGAACGGTTTCCTCGATACCGCAATTTTCTCAAGTTCTCCACCTCCTCGCACTTCTTGCTGATCCAAGTTGTATGTTCCTGATGAGGGATCCGTCTGCAGCTCCCTGTCGCGGTGTCTCATCTTCTCTTCCGCCAGTATCATGCACAGACTATCTTGGTCGTTGCTGCTGCTCTCCGAATCTTCATCCCATTCTTCACACTCCCCGGACAATTTTTCTTCTCCAGCATCTCCTTCCTCTGCGGACCACTCCCCGGACTCTTGACCTTTTCCAAGCTGTTCAGCTTCCTCCTTCTCTCTTTCTTCTCCCTCTTTCTCCTTTTCCTAACCCGAGTCCGCTCAAGTATGTCTTCAGGGATTTTGTCAACCAGTGACTGCACGACTCCTTTCCCATCAGGATTACTCTCTTCTAAGGAGTTTTCGCCGCCAACTGTCTCACTCCTTCGCAGTATCGTGACTTCCGGTTCCTCCTTACCCTTTCCTTCGATCACGAGTTTATCATCTGCCAGTTTCTCGAGTAATCTCATCAAGTCCTCATCTATCTGTGCTTCTCCCATTTCTACCTGGTTGAGATCATAGCCTTTCGCCTTAAGCGTCTCCCTCACAATTTTTGACTTGAGCATTATCCCTATCGGCATCCCTCGGGTCTTCTTCAAGATTAATTTCTCTGGAGGCTCTTTTGGTAATTCGGGGTGATCTTCTATCGGTTTGCCTGACTTGTCGAGCCATCTCATGAGTGGAAGACCATCATAACGTTTCCTTATCCATGAAGGAGAAGCCCTCTTTTATTTCTGGCCTATTCGCCTCCCTCTGTTCCTGTCTCTCGTAGAACTCCATCTTCCTACTCAAGCTATCGGCATTTTGATGTTTGTCTCTAGTTCTGTGCTCAATTATCATGTTGTACCCGTCCAGGCGAATTATCCACCTCCCAATATAGCTCTGGTCAATTGAGTACGTCTTCAGCCAGCTGAGTGCCCTGTTGTCCACTCGCAGCTTGAATGCCTCACTTCCTAGGTATGCTCTGTATTTCTCGACAAAGGTAACCACGGCGAACATCTCTGTTTTCGGCGCCCAGTACTTCATCTCCGTATCACTCAAGACTTTACTCCCGTACGCTACGGTCTCAAGACTGTCTTCCCGTTCCATTCCTGCTCTTGATGGAGGATGCCAGAAATCGCTACTACCGACGCATCCGTGTCCAGCACGTACATCACTTTTTCCGTTGGCATCCCTAGCACCGGTGCCTCGCACAACTCTTTCTTTATTCTCTGGAATTACTCTGCCGCCGCGTTGTTCCACGTGAACTTCTTGCCCTTGTGCCTCATTAGTTGTTGCATCGGGTATACCTTGTCCGCGTAGCCCTTGATGAACTCCCTGTAATAGTTCGTTAAACCCAAGGAGCTCATCAATTGATGTTTCGTCTTTGGCGATTTCCAAGTTAGAACTGCTCCTACTACATCTGGATCTGGTCTGATGCCGTGCCTGTCCACCATCCTCCCCAAGTATTTTATCGAATCCTTGAGTATCTCGCACTTTGATGGTTTGCCCTGTTTAGCCCCGACCTCTTCATCCATGCAAACACCTCGTCCAGTCGCTCGATGTGATCTACCAGTGTAGGCGTCGCTATTACCACGTCATCCACGTAGCACATTACCAGATTGCCATACGTTTTTGTCACTCCTATCAATGCATGTGCCATCAACCGTTGAAATGTAGCCGTGGCATTGCAAAGACCAAACGGCATCCGTTTCCATTGAGACAGCCCCAACTCGCAGGCGAACCCTGTTTTGTCCCTGTCCTGCTTCCTCAACGGGACCTGCCAGAAAGCCGAACCTAAATCAAGAGTCGTAAAAAATTTTGCATCTCCTAACTTCGAGAGGCTCTCATCAATCCTAGGTACGGGATAGGCATCCTTCACCGTGACGGAGTTCAGATACCGAAAGTCACAACAAAACCTCAATTGATCGCCTTTCTTTTTGGCCATCACTACTCCACACGCCCACGGTGATTTGGATGGTTCTATCATATCATACTTTAGTAGTGTCTCTATTTCTTTCCTACACGCATCCGATTTGTGCGGGGTCATGCGCCTCGCCCCCTCCCTGTACGGTACCGCAGACTCCTCAAGCTCTATTTCATGTTCAACAAAATTACAACATCCAATGTCTGCCTTATGTCTCGAAAAAACTTCCTCGTTCCGCTCTAGTACGTCCTTAATGGCCTCGAGCTGTTCATCCGTTACCTTACCCCTTAATTGCTCTATTTCAGGTAAAACTGGTTTATTCATTTCCATTTCCTCTAGTGTTGATCTTTCTGGGAAATTTGAACAACTCGATAGTCCATCATCTGTCTCTGACTTAAGTGACTTCACAAGACCTGATTAACCTTTTACTTTATTCAATCGTCTCAAGATACAAATTTTGTCCCTGTGATTGGGACATTCAAGTACTTCATTCTCTTTTACATTTTCAGTCATTTCATATCGAGTTCTCACGGGTAAGGCATATCCCAACTTCCTTCCCCTCTGGATTGTTATGGGTATGTCAAGAGTATTCAGCAAGACACTGACGCAGAGACCGCTCTTGGTTATCGAGAAGGATCTTCCTAAAACAGCAGCACTTTGACTATTTGGATTGGAGACTATGCATACTTGCTTGCTATCACTTAATTCATTATAATTTTTCATCCGTAAGACTACAATTTCAGCTTCGTTCGCTTCCAGCCTTATCCTTCTACTCAAGAACACCGGCGCTTTATTTTCATTTGCCATTATCAGATTTACCGGTTTAATTACGTACTTCCTATCCGGGTTTCAAATCCTGAACATGGCATTGTTTAGATTAATCGTTACGTCGAAGTTCCTGATGAAGTCTCTGCCTAAAATTAACTGGTCAGACTCGTCTAGGTTCTCGACCACAAGAAAGCTCATCCACAGGTTGCGTTCCCCTAGATTTAGGACTATTATTGGTGTTCTGCCTAGTACTCGCAGCGCCCCTTTGTTCGCAGCTGATAGCCGTATTCTTGAGTCTATCAAGTCATCTTTGTCGAAACCCATTCGTTCCCAAGTTTCGATTGGTATAACACTCAAGAACGCTCCCGTATCAAGTAACCCACGTAATTGAGTCTTCTTGCCACTTATGTCAAGCACAAGTGCTGATACGTCTGCTTCCGTCCCGATGTGCATTGCAGCTTCTTCCAGCATGACGCAGTGTCCAATCGATCTCACTTTTAGTTCTTCTTTGCCCACGTAGATCTGCCCCGCTAGATCTTCATCACGTGTTATCATGGTTTTCGTATAGATGTTTATCCCATCTATATTTAGCATCACGTCATGCGGACCATAAGCTTCTGTGTACCTGTTATCAACTCGGACTGACTTGCTACCCCCTCTTGTGAGTAGTGCCCTCAATGCTCTAGAAGTCGTTTGTGGGCTTATACCACTCAAGTAATCTGCGTACACATCAACGTGCATTATTGTCTGGTCGCTGGGTTCGCTCAAGTTTCTCATGACTTCATGGCCGCCCACGGTGATTATTGACATTATTCTGGCTCCGATCTTTGTTATGCCAAAAGGCTTTCCCGTCACCATTTTCAGAGTGTTGCAATTTCCACTCTTTGTCGACCCCGCTACGGCTTCTGGCACTGGTACCGACCAACCTAACGTCTCGTTTAACTTCTGTTTTTCTATCTACTGTTTCAATCGTTGCTCTATTTCCTTCGTCGCTAGGTCCTGTTTCACTTTGTTAATAGCCTCTGCCGCCGCTTTCTCATAATTTATCTCTAGGGCGTTCTTGGCCGTGGCCTCTATTGCACTGTTGACTTGCGTTACAGCTTTCACCGTCTTCGTCGGCAGTTCCGCACTCGGTGCTTCCGAATTTTTTGTTTCAAATTCGGTTTGTCTGTTTCTCTGGTTCTGCACCGCCGCTAAAGCCAACTTATGCTTGGGGTGACTTTGGTTCTTGACTGCCTTCCAAAACAGAGGACAGTCCAGCCTGAAGTGCCCCTCTTGATTGCAGAAGAAACATCTCGCGCCAATCTTGATGATCAAGCCACTATAGAACTCGTGTTCTTCCGTCTGGCTCATATCTTCCTCATCTGGTGCAAATCCCAGATTCTTCATGCCCTGTTTGTATGTTGTGCAATCCGCCACGTGATAATCAGCTGACCCACAGTTTGCGCATGATCTACGTTTGTCCATGTCATCTCTAGGCTTATACCATGACGACCTTTGTGGTTGACTCCCCGCTTGCATGTTCCTGTTATCCGAATATGAGTATTTCTTGGTTTTCATTAGCATGTACTCTCTTGACTTCTGTCTCATCTCTTCTGGAGTCGCTGCGCTATCTTTCGACAGTGTATAGTACGTTGCTAACATTGTTCTCAAGTCGTCACTTTTCACCCCGTCAATGAACTTTGAGGCGATGCTGAAGTTCCTTCTGTTTGTTGACTCCTCAGGATCACTCCTTCGTCTCAAGCTCTCAAGATCATCCAGGAACCGATCAATTGATTCATCGTCCCTTTGCCTTCTCTTTTCAAATCGCATCATCGCTTGGTGACCCTTCATGCCTGACCCGAATCGATTCAACAATATCTCGAAGATTTTGTCCGCAGTGTCGCGCTCCTCTTCCTTCTTTGCAACTACGCATTTTAACGCCGTGCCTTCTAAGTTGCTGAGTATCGCTGTGCAGGCTTGTCTCTCGTCGTTCAAGTTGTCTTGTTCCAAATGTAATCTCATGACTTCTAGCCAAGTATCAATGCATCCGTCTGAATCATCTTTGAATTCTTTTGGCGTTTTGAAAATTTTCCTGGATTTGCAACCTCCTCTTTCGCTCGAGTCAGTGTTCCTCGTGGCGAAGGCCTCCAGTGTCCTGTTCATCATCTCCCAGGTGCTCGCCCATGTCATGGCGTCCGGTCCCACGTTATTGTAGGTCGTGGAATCACCTGGACCACTCGTCAAATTTGCGGTTCCACTTTTCATAATTGTCTTGACCCCCCCCCCCCGGTGCTTTGCTCGCCGCATCCCGGGGTATTGGTAATGGTGTTGACTCCCGTTTGTTCCGTTGCGGTTCCACGAAATCAACTCTGTTACCTTGCGTTCGATCCATTACCGGCCTGTCTTGTGATGTAGAGTTTCTCAAGATGGCATCTAGTTTTGCCTGTATGGCACATGAACTCTTAGCCTGGTCCCTTCTCATTGTGTCCATTCTCGTTTCCAGACTCCCCAACTGGCTGTTCACAGCGTCATACCGTTGCTTCATTTCTTGCATGTCTTTTTTGATGTTCTTATCTCGCTCTCCATCAGTGGCCTCTACCTTGTCTGACATCTGCTGAAGCTTTTCCTCTGTCGCCCTCGCCAGATTGAAATAGTTGCCCAATTACTCGTGTTTGTTGTATTCTATATCTTTCTTTATCACCTCTCTATCCTCCTCGCTGTGCTTTAGTTTCTTGTCGATCTGATCTAGCTTCGCCATCAAATCGCCCAGTTCAAGAGGAATTGTTGTTTCATGGTGGCTGCCGGCTGCTGCCCCCTGTTTAACTTGGTCATCGTCTTGGTTGGCCTCTGTTGTTATCGTGGAGACTGTTCCAAATGTTTTGCCTTTCTCGGTTTTCGGTTCTTCCGCCACTACGTCTCTCGACTTCATTCCAGCCATCATCGCTATCCTCTCTGTGAATGACGTTCTTTTTGCTTGAGACTCGTCCTTTACTGTTTCTGGCGTGTTGCCCGTCGTGTACTCCACGGTGTCTATTGGTGAGAATTCCATCGTTTTTTGATTTTGTTCCTCTGCATTCGGTATCGGTGTCGACTCCGTTGTCTTCTTCTCCACCTCATCAACACTCTGATCTGTTGTTTCTAGGTCAATTCAATGGCGGGTTCCGTTTGTTTTCCCTCAGCGCCCTCTTTTGTCTTGTTATCTTTTGAACTTCTTGTGTTGACCATGCTCACTGAAAAGTTCTTCCTTGTTATTCTTGGGCCAACCGTTGTCACTTTTCGTTGCGACGAGTTATGTTTTGTCTTTGACTCCGTAGCTCTTTTTTCAGCTATCGGTACCCTGCTCCGTCTCATGATTTTTATTTACAACTATTTCTATTTACAATAGTACTATTTACAAAATTCTATTCGAAGGATAAAATTTCTGATAATAAATATAAAAAAAAAACAACGTTCCTATTCCCTTTTAGGATTTATAAAAATTTTACTAATTCGTGATCCCAACAGAATCGGATCTATCGCGATTTAACGTTCCGACTAGTCCTATCGCTTTTGATTTAGTTTTTTCGACCTGTCTTAAGACCCTTTAGTCCTGTCACACCACTTTTTTGTACCGTCCCAAGATCTCCCGGTACTGTCCCAGCACTTCTATGTACTGTCCCAAGACCTACCGGTACTGTCCCAACACTTCTGTGTACTGTCCCAAGACCTCCCGGTACTGTCCCAACACTTCTATGTACTGTCCCAAGACTTCCCTGGTGCTGTCCCAAGACTCTTAGGTAGTGTCCCAAGACTTTCTGGTGCTGTCCCCAGACTGCCCTGTCCCAAGACTGCTTGTCCCAAGACTGCCTGTCCCAAGACTGCCTGTCCCAAGACTGCCTGTCCCAAGACTGCTTGTCCCAAGACTGCCTGTCTCAAGACTGCCTGTCCCAAGACTGCCTGTCCCAAGGCTGCCTGTCCCAAGACTGCCTGTCCCAAGACTGCCTTGAACCACTGTACCTTCTATCACCACTTGAGCTCTAGTAAACGTTTTCCCAAAAAACACAATCTTACTGGCCAAAAGTTAGAATAACCAACCCCCTTGTATTTATTTCTTTTAATATTTTGATGAAAGTTGAAACACATTTTGTTCGAGGTGTCTTGTGCTCACCTGTTTATCCAAAACCGATTAAAACCTTCTTATCAAAAGCGTCAAAATCTGAACAGAGAAAAAAATATATATCGATAAAAGCAAAGAAATAAACCCACCTAAAACTCAAAGGTGACTTGTGTCAACCCTTTATCTGAACAACAACAAAAAAAATTGTCTGGTACCTGATTTCCACGCGTTCTCCTCCCCCTGCTAGCGATCTTTTGGGGTATCACAAAAACTGTTCCCCCCTCCCGATCCGACCAGGGTATCTACCTTAATTCGATGTTAAATTTGGATATCCGCTTCTTATAACCAACGCGTGTAAGAATCTAATGTAACTAAATCGACGATGCCGATCAATTAGTTACTCTAATGTGTCCCCCCTTTTTACACTTTACAACCACCAACCTCTAACCTAACCAGCCCCCTTCTAACCTCCCCACTCTTTAGCCCCCCTCTTAAGCCAAAAATTACCTTAAGCGCCGGGTGCTAAACCTCTCGAGAGAAAACCGTAGAACCTGTTTCCAGGCCTGCTTGAGAAAAAACGTTCCTCAAAACAGTGGGGTTCCGCTTATCCAATTTTACAGTTATCTCCTATAATGTAAAGTGGATTTTAACGATACCCGTTTGACCAACTTGAGAACACCCCTGTCCTCTCTTGCTGCTCTGATTCCGTGCTGGTTGTTTCCTTGACTTGTCCTGCACCTGATCACCAGCACCACTTTCCCCCTTGGCTGGTCACATGTTCCAGTCAAGTCTCCTATTGGTCCAGCTAAGTCCCTGTGAACCACTTTCCCAATCGGCTGGTCACCTGTTCCAGTCAAGTCTTCTAATGGTCCAGCTAAGTCCCTGTGAACCACTTCCCCACTCGACTGGTCACCTGTTCCAGTCACGTCTCCTAATTGTCCAGCTAAGTTGCAAGCTATCTGAAAACCCTTCACAACGCCCCACACTCGGGCACCCTTTCAGATTGCTGTGATGATCGAAACGATCGGTCTTATAAAAAACAGTATGGGTATACTATTTAATTAATATAAAGGTTTGATCCAACTAATTTGGTGTCAAAGTCACTGTCATTTTTTGTTTTATAGTTTTTGTTCCTTTTTCTATACTTTTTTTCTGTTTTTGTTTCGCTTTTTGTCTTTTTCCTCGTTTTTTAGTCCCCCTAGTTACCCCCTTACTCGGTTAGCTAAGCCTCGTTCGGAGAGCGTACCAGGAAGTTTTCTCGAGTTTTATAAAAAAGCTATCACGGTACAACCGGAAGGTTTACACGTTCCCGCTGAACCTTACCAACAGTACTCTAGAATGGGCATGTAGCCCGGAGCTGCGTCAAGTGGGTTCGACTCCGTAGTCATGATGTCGTAAAAACACCCAGGAGCGCCATAAAAACACTACATAACAGTCGCCTACTTCGGTCACATATGATGTTAGAGAAAAATAGGCCCTACAACCATTGGCTCAAGAGTCAGGGACACTATCTCTTGTGTTTTTCTACCTCGAACGGTCGGAGCCAATTCGGTTCGCTTTCGATATGAGACTAAGAACCCGTTACAGCTTAAAGGCCACTACCAAAATACCCCCCCCCCCCCACTCTAGAAAAGAAGAACGCCCCCATACTTAGGTCTCAAAATACCCAAAATTCACGAACGCCGTTAAAAACAGGGTCGGAACAATCCGCACAGTTACTTTTTGTTAGACAGTGGAACTTTGATCCATTTCAGATGGATCAACCTAAAACTCGCCTTATCTCAACATAACAACATAACAATAAAACACATTCAAGAAAACTAAATTGAGAACTCACATGTCGGCACACTCGAGAATTAGAGATAACTAAATTAGTGAGCAACTTGAGAATTAAGCATAATAACTTGAGAAGTTTGATACTAATATATTTCAGCATGGGAAATAAGTTTGACTCTAGAATCGAAGTTTTGGTCTGAACCATTGGGACACCACAGTTGTCCACCTTTCCACTGATGGTTCACTCTGGTTCAGCTCGGATGAATAGGTTCTTCTTTCGCAATCGTTTCTTCTCCTATTTCAGGATGAGACGGCTCTACTCGCGCTTGATTTATATCTGGAAATTGCGAATAGCAAATTCCCGCTGTTTTATTCAAGTACCTTCCCGCGATTGTAAATTGGTCGTTCTGATCGTCTATTTCTGAGATTTTCAGTTTTTGCGCGAAAGTTGAGCATGACAGGCTCAATTCGAATTTTTGAAAAATTAAATTTCCTCCCAAAATTACGTGGTTCGTATTGCTCAAGATCAAACTTCCAAATATGACCGACTGGCACAACGAGAGTAGCATTAGAGGCCTTAGTGATTCAAAATCTTTTTTTTTCAGAAATTCGAAATGTGACGTTACATTTCTGAGAAATGCTAAAACGGCCATTTTGAGCCGAAAAACAGAAAAAAAACAGAACAACAACCAAAATAGCAAGAGACAGTCAGTAGAAGATATCGAAAAAAACAAAACCTCTTATCGTGACATTCACGCACGATAAGACAGCTAATTAGAGACAACAGACGAAAAGGAGGCTTCAGTGGGGAAGGAGTAAAGAGCAGTACCCTACCGTGCCACGAATTGGGAGTAATAACGACGTTATTAAGTGAAATCACGGAATCGGAGGCTCGGCCCCCCAGAGACAATATAGATGGTGAGGGACTATAAAGAACTGACTTTTTAGCTACTCTGATGCCTAAACATTTGAATTACAACCGGTATTTTTTGATATTTTAGAATATGAGTAGCTAGAAAAAGGAAAGGGTCAATCCATCTCCAATGGATTTAATATAAAACTGTCACCAAAAGCATAGTAATAGGATATTCGAGCCGTGTTTTTAATAACAATCACGTAGTCTGACGATCCGAGACCCAGCTATGCGGTTGTGTTCGCATGTAAGCGGAAGCTGCTAAAAAGTCGTTTGAATGATGGCCTGAAAAAAGTAACTTTTTACTTAGCCCTAAACAGACCAGAAATGAGACGGTGAAAAAAGACTAGAATTTAGGTAACTGACGTCGGCCAGCCGTCTATAGGTACTTCTTCTACGCTCCGTCACTGTGTAGTATTTGGGCGAATGTTACATAGACGTTTTTATGGCGCTCCTGGGTGGGCCTGTCAAAGGCATAAGACCACCATGAACAGCAAACGTTTCAGCGACGAACCCTCCGCTCCGGGCGTATGCCCGAGTTAGAGGCCTTCATTACCTTTGTTGTACAAGGGGGAAGGTGCCGACCCTCCGCCTAGTACTATTTAGCTTTTTAACGTAGTTGAGACCGAAAATTTTGGGGGCAATAGGGTTATGTGGGAAGTCATGAGCCCGCTGATCCCAAGGTCCTGGGACCAAAAACATTTAAAGCGAAAGCGTAAAAATGAACTAAAATAAAGTAAAAACAAGAAAAAATCAAAAACAAATTTATCTGAAAAGAAAAAGTACAAAAAACAGTAGAAAAATCCAAAAAAGACCAAAAACAATAAAAAACATAAATTGACAGTTTATATCTTATTTCCGGACAAGATGCGTTCTGACTTTCCTATTTGTTGTTGTTTCAGATTGATTTGTATCATTTCTGATAGAAAGATTGAGTGTTTTGGTAGCGGGTTAAGTAACCCTCCCTTGAGTGTTATTTGAGTATTTAAGCACGTTAATGGTAATTTTGCCGTTGACCGGAGGGTAGAGTGGCAAGCTGACCGACGTGTTCCAGACTCAACAGGGGCATCAGGGACAACATCCGCAACGATTGTTGGGTATCGTTGACACAATTTTGGTATCATTCGGGTACTATTTCATTAAAACTTAAGTGGTGGGTGGCACAATTGGCGCGGTCCGATTGCACCCTCCATCGATTGCAAATTGCCGAGTTAAGGGTCTTAATTCGGGTATTTTGGTGCAAAAGAGGGTATAGTAATATTAATTAACGACTACTAAAAGATTAATATCCTTACTATATATTACCTATCTCCTATTTAGACCCGAGAAACACACCAATTTTGTCGAAAATTACTGATTTTCGACTAAACTGTCAAACCCCAAAAATTCAGATATCCGAGCTTTTCCGAACAGCAAAAAGCTTCTGTACAGTAAGCTACTACGTAGTTCAATCCCCCTAAATAAAGAAACCGCGCGGAAAAAATCTTAATAAGGTTGGCGAAAACAAAATTTTTTCGATCAAAACTTTTGCAATTTTCCGAATTTCGTCAATATATTTTGAGGATCGAGTTTTTGAGTTTTTAGAGTTAGAGCAATAAAAGTTTTTGTGTAAGGAGTGTGCTAGTATAATGTGTTCGGTTGCTAGCAAAATTTTTAAGTTACCTTCCGAATAGCTCCGTGGATAGAGCTAGAGACTTAATGATTGGAAAAGGAAGGAATCGGAGGGTCCAAATTTGATAGTTTTTGGCCAAATTTTTGTTTCAAAACCAAATTTGATCCACTTTTTTGCAATATTTCAGTGCCGTACGGGGTTACTACGTTCGTTTCAAATATTTTTAGGCACTTAAAAGCACATCAAATTTCATTAAAAACATACGACCTTGCCCAGATTTTAACCCTCTTATTTTGTTGCGGGTCTCCTTCCCTACCTCTACGCTACAGATCTATGATACCTTGAAGCTAAAGTGCTATTTGTAATATACTAGCCTGTCTTTATATCATTAGCATTGGCTGTACTTAATAGCTGGATCAAAATGAACACTTTCGAGATCATCTCATTTTGTCGCAACAATTGCATCGCAACAATATTTGCCTTTTAGCTTGGAAAAAAGAGAGTTAATAATATAACAAAAGCCCTGCTTGTGCAAACACATGAATGCAAAAATTACAAATAATTACCACAAAAAGAATTTGCAGAAAATCTGAAAAAACTATGAAAGTCTATGAAAATAACGCAATTACACCTGAATTGATTTCAAAAAAAAAATGCTTAGACCTAAAACAAACCAAACTAATTGAAACTAGATCTAGTTTCATGCCCTTTTAGAACAAAAAAAGAAACCATGCATCCAAAAAAAACTGCGAAAAACTGAAAATTTATTTGCGGAAAACAATTTTAGCAGAAAAATCCAAAAAAGTTTTATCTCTAATAGAAAATTTTGGCGCGTATAAAAACCAGAAAACCATGAACTATAGTTACCTTCATGAGTATGAAGAAAAAAGTGTCAAAAAAACTACCAAAAGTTAACAGCAAAAATTACCCGGCAAGTAAGACGACAAAATGTGGGTCGAAATTAAACAAGCCGACAAAAAATTAACTTACATCTTGAAATCTTTTTCAGCTGTGATGAAATTATCACTTTAGTCAGAACTAAGAATATGCGCAAATGATGTCAAAGAGCATCAGTCCAAGTTACAAAATCAACTCCATGTTTGCTTCAAGAAAAACTAGAGTTGTTGCCATTAACGGTCTACGCTCATATAAGAGCCGTTCACTTTGAGATCTGTCTAGATTTGTCATCGCCAATGTTATCGCTCAAAAACCGCTGACTTAATCGACAAACTGTTAGGAAATTGCATCACGCTTAAGCACCACTTTGGAGCAGTATGGTAAGACCTAATTAGATCAATCATAGATTCATTTTACGCCGTGTTGCAAAACAGACGCTAACGGACGACACGGTCAAAAAACAAAATTTTCGAACCCTTCTTGAATGCACGATTCATCAAAACAACTTTGCCATCACCTGAAGACATCAGTCCTCGGCCGAATTTCTGGTCTCAAGAGCGCATACCAATGTGCCACTTTTTCAACATTAGTCTTAAAAAATTAGCCGAAAATTTAAATTTGCCCAAGAACGAATGACGATGGACTTGAAACTCTTATAACAGGATCTGCGACATTTTACGTGGGAAAAGGGGCCTCGATTTTAACTAATAATCTGACAATAGTGTATAAATTTTGAATGCAATTGGAAAAGACACTATCCGCTCTCTCTTACCCACCCACTTCCAAGTTTCAACAAGTTTTCGTTTCTCTGAAGAGGATACTTGTCACCCAATTCGGCCACAAAGCACTGGGTCAGATATGAATTGTGGTATTTAATCGGCATCTCTTCCAACACCTCTTCGTAATTCAGCCTCATTTTTTGCAATCTGTAAAGCCATTTGAATGTTTAAGCATTACTCATTGCTTTTAATTACTTTCTCACATTTCTCAATCACAAGAAATAATCCTAAATCAAGCTGCATATTGTATTATAATATTCTTCCTGTAATAAAAATTTGGTTACAATATGACTTTCATGAACAGAATCACCAAACAGAGAAAATCATAGTTCTTGAAGAGAAAAGGGTCAATCCATCTCAAATAGATTTAATATAAAACTGTCACCAAAAACATAGTAAAATAGGATATTTGAGTCGTGTTTTTAATAACAATCACGTAGTCTGAGGATCCGAGACCCAGCTATGTGGTTGTGTTCGCATGTAAACGGAAGCTGCTTAAAAGTCGTTTGACTGATGACCTGAAAATAGTAACTTTTTAGTTAGCCCTAAACAGACCAGAAATTCAACTGGCTAGGTCGAGACGGTGAAAAAAGAGTAGAATTAAGGTAACTGACGTCGGCCAGTCGTCTATAGGTACTTCTTCTACGCTCCGTCACTGTGTAGTATTTGGGCGAATAATACATAGACGTTTTCATGGCGCTCCTGGGTGGGCCTGTCAAAGGCATAAGACCATCATGACCAGCAAACGTTTCAGCGACGAACCTTCCGCTCCGGGCGTATGCCCGAGTTAAAGGCTTTAATTACCTTTGTTGTACTAGGGGGAAGGTGCCGACCCTCCGCCTAGTTTTATTTAGCTTTTTAACTTAGTTAAGACCGAATATTCCGGGGGCAATAGGGTTAGGTGGGAAGTCATGACCCCGCTGATCCCAAGGTCGTGGGACCACAAACTATTAAACCGAAAGCGTAAAACCGAAAACCGAACTAATAAAGTATAATCACGAAAAAGTCAAAAACAAATTTATCTGAAAAGAAAAAAGTACAAAAAACAGTAAAAATCCAAAAAAGACAATAAAAAACATAAAGTGACAGTTTATATGTTATTTCCGGACGAGATGCGATCTGACCTTCCTATTTGTTGTTGTTTCAGATTGATTTATATCATTTCTGATAGAAAGATTGAGTGTTTTGGTAGCGGGTTAAGTACCCTCCCTTGAGTGTTATTTGAGTATTTAAGCACGTTAATGGTAATTTTGCCGGTGACCGGAGGGTAGAGTGGCAAGCTGACCGACGTGTTCCAGACTCAACAGGGGCATCAGGGAAACATCCACAACGATTGTTGGGTATCGTTGACACAATTTTGGTATCGTTCGGATACTATTTCATTAAAACTTAAGTGGTGGGGGGCACAATTGGCGCGGTCCGATTGCACCCTCCATCGATTGCAAATTTCCGAGTTAAGGGTCTTAATTCGGGTATTTTGGTGCAATGGAGGGTATAGTAATAATAATTAACGACTACTAAAAGATTATTATCCTCACTATATATTACTTATCTCCTATTTAGACCCGAGAATCACCCCAATTTTGTCGAAAATTACTGATTTTCGACCAAACTGTCAAACCCCAAAAATTCAGATATCCGAGCTTTTCCGAACAGCAAAAAGCTTCTGTACAGTGAGCTACTACGTAGTTCGATCCCCCTAGATAAAGAAACCGCGCGGAAAAATACTTAATAGATATTGGCGAAAACAAAATTTTTTCGATCAAAAATTTTGCAACTTTCCGAATTTCGTCAATAGGTTTTGAGGATCGAGTTTTTGAGTTTTCAGAGTTAGAGCGACAAAATTTTTTGTGTAAGGAGTGCGCGAGCATAACGTGTTCGGTTGCTGGCGAAATTTTTGAGTTACTTTCCGAATAGCTCCGTTGATAGAGCTAGAGACTTAAAGATTGGAAAGGGAAGGAATCGGAGGGTCCAAATTTGATAGTTTTCGGCCAAATTTTTGTTTCAAAACCAATTTTGATCCGGTTTTTTGCAATATTCCAGTGTTGTACGGGTTTACTACGTTCGTTTCAATTATTTTTAGGCAGTTTTACTGAGAATTGCGGGAAAAGTCTTTCAGAACCTGTATAGGTGGTGGAAAAAGGCCAATTTGACGAACGCGTTTTTGGCAATTTCTCAAATACTAGCCAAACGATCGGAAAAATTTTGATACCACGACTCGACGTTTTTGACCAATTTCTTGGGCCGCAACCGTTTTTGGGTTCATAATCTCAGGAAAGAAAATTTTTTTAGAATTTGTTGGCTCGGAGGGTCCAAATTTTAGGGAACCCTCCGAGCGGCAGAAAATTTTATAAGATCACCTTTTTATCCTAATGGGAAGGTCGACCGAGTCGGCCAGCCTGGTTTTAAGTCAGTTAGACCGCATTCGGAGGCTTCACAGCGGTAGAATAGTCCGTTTTCTTGATTTTAGGGGAACCCTCCGAAGCAACCCTCCGGAGTCAGCTAAACCCTTTAGCAACCCTCCTTAGTCGAAATTTTCCACGAAACCCTCCGAAGAAGTTAAAACAACACCCACAGAGAATTTAGCCTGTTTTGACACTTTCTGAGACTGGTTGAAGACCCTCCTCAGTGAGATTTGAAAAATTTGGTATTTTGAAGAAACCCTCCGAAGTAACCCTCCGGAGCGTATTGACCCTCCTTAGTGAGTTTAGGGGACCCTCCAAAGTCACTTGGGGAACTAAGCTACCCTCCGAAGTAACCCTCCGGAGTAAGCTAAGTGTCTTAACAACCCTCCGAAGTAATCCTCCGGAGTGACTTAAGCCCTTTAACAACCCTCCTTATCGAAAACTTAGGGGCACCTTCCGGGGCAATTTGAGCAACTAAAATATTCATTTAGAGTCGGAATTAAAGGTCAACTAACAACGGGCGTGAATATTAGGTTTATAGCAGCCTATTTGACCCGGAAATGTGTGATCAACTTTGGATTCTAGATCGGGTTGATCAGAAGTACCCGAACAAATTTTTTTTCAGATTGTTGTTTTGGTAGTGTGGTTGCTTTGAGCTACTTAATAGGAAAGCTCGGGCAATCCGGGAACACATAAAAGAAGACCTCGGTAAGTGTATTAGGCAAATACACACTCACTTGAGAAGAAAAAATGTTCCCTGCTCTCGTGCACTTGGGGCGGCCCGGGTGTGGGAGAGTTTTTTCATAGACTTTAGAAATTTTTGATCAGAGGTTGCCTTGAGCAACTTAGTAGAACAGCTCGGGCAATCACATGACACCTAAAAGAAGACCTCGGTGAGTTTATTAGGCAAATACACACTCACTTGAGAAGACAGTGTGCTAGGCTTCGTTCTTTTGGAGCGTTCCAATTGAGGGAAGTCTTTTTCTTTAAGACTAAGTTTTAATTATCTGTTAGTGAAACCATCACTGCTCTTTTATAAAATATTGATCTTAAGCGAGGCAGTGATTTGATACGAGTGTGGCGGTAAATTTAATACTGAACGAAAGGTCGCTGTCACCTATAGGATATTTTTATCTGATTATCAATTGTGTTTTGTTTATTGACTACATCTTGTGAAAATTTTGTGATACTGCTATACTAGGTAATTAAATGGAGTGGGTAAAATCTAAACACTAAGTAGGCCCTCTGTGTAGCTTGAGCTGAATCACTTATCGTATCTTTACGAGATCGAAGGTATATTTTTGATACTAGAGGACTCGAGTGAGTAGACTTGAGAAAATTTTTTCGAATTTATTTTTGAAAGTTGTGCATTGCCGTAGTATGCAGCGCAGAGACTCGTTAGGGACAACAACTAAGATTCCCAGGCTGAGTACAGTGACTACACAAAAGTTCAAAACACGGCGTAGCCAATCCACGATTAGCAGCATTTCCGAAGTTTTTGCTGACGAAGCAACGACTAAAGGTCAAGCTGGTCTTTCAGTGAGCGGAATGAAACTGAGAAGCGAGAAGAACTTCGATGGCAATCAAGGGCGAAATGGTGAGAGCGGACAGGCGAGCGAGACGCTTACGGACCCTTCGAGGAAGGGGAGCAAACGCTGATCCGACCCGACTACCACCATCACGCGGACCTGGAAGAGCCAGGCGAGGACTTTGAACGGGAGGAAGTTGAAAGAACGGAGGAGGCCTCGGAGCGTTCCGAGGTCGAACCGCGAGAAGAACTGTTGTTCAGGGGAATGTCCAAATCAGACACTAAGAGTAACAAGTGGAGAAAAGAACAATCATCTTTAGTCAAGCAGAGCAAGAATGCGATGATGTCAAGTATAAGCCCAAGGGAGGAATAAACGAGTTCGAAAGCCAAGAAAACCTGGAAGTCTTTGTATGATGAGCGCATGGCGTCACTCCAAATTGAGGATTTATCTTCCAGTTATGACCATCCAGGGATAGCTCATTCGGGTGTGGACTTCACGCCGTGCCCAAGGAATGATAAGAGCAAGAAAGCGTTGTCCAACTCGCCGACCAGGCCGATGTCTGATGGGATAACCGTAGGAGTATCCTCGAGGTTCGACAAGTTGATGATGTCGATGGGCACGCAGAAGGGCGGCGCGTCATCAAGTTCCAGGCTACAACCCAGTTGACCTCATCTTCTCTGGGTCTCACCCCGGTATCGGGGGCGGCTGGCGATATAAGTGACATGTTTGCTGGCGTAATGACAGGTCTTGAAGAGCT
This sequence comes from Symsagittifera roscoffensis, assembly GCF_963678635.1. Taxonomy (NCBI): domain Eukaryota; kingdom Metazoa; phylum Xenacoelomorpha; order Acoela; family Convolutidae; genus Symsagittifera; species Symsagittifera roscoffensis. The sequence goes on from NC_087068.1 coordinate 17,275,708, forward strand.
GCAACGGGACATGACCAGGAGAATAGATCGAGTCGAAAAGAGAGCTCACCAGGGTCAGGAGAAAATTCGAGATGAGCTAACAAACCTGAGGTCACAGGCGAGAGTCGATCAGGCTCAATTGATTCGCAACACCGATCAATGCCTGGCGGAGAGCTAGGCTCAAGCAACCAAGGAGTCAGAGGAAAGAGAGGTTAGGATGACAAGAGAGATCGACCGATTATTGAACGATCACGACAATACCTATGCTCATACGATGACTAGCCTGGATGCCAAATCTGACCTGATGATGCGGAAGCTTGACGAGATATTAAACGGGAGTAATCGGGAGGAGAGTTCCGCACCAAGGGAGCGCTCACGCCAGGCAAATGATGGAGAAGGAGCACGCCCACCTATGCCGGGGCCCAGCCAAGTTCGAGAACGAAGTACGAATCTAAACATAGGGAGCGGCCCAGGGCAGCCCCATCGAGGCCAGATTGGACAAACCCGGTCCCGCCGGAAGCGGATGCCACCCTAGAGACACGATTGCCCACTGTGCCACAAGTCAGATCAGTTCCAGATCTGACTACAGTCTCGCAGGACACAACAATGTGAAATCAACTACCCGGCAACGAGAATGCGATACATTGATTGGGAATGCCGTTGTACTAAGAATATGTTTGCCCCGACGATATGTGATGACCTGATGTTATGAAGTCAGACCTGGTGTTATGAAATCAACTACCTGGCAACGAGAATGCGATACATTGATTGGGAATGCCGTTGTACTAAGAATGTGTTTGCCCCAACGATATGTGATGACCTGATGTTATGAAATCAGACCTGGTATTATGAAATCAACTACGCAGCAACGAGAATGCGATACATTGATTGGGAATGCCGTTGTACTAAGAATATGTTTGCCCCAACGATATGTGATGACCTGATGTTATGAAATCAGACCTCGTATTATGAAATCAACTACCTGGCAACGAGAATGCGATACATTGATTGAGAATGTCGTTGTACTAAGAATGTGTTTGCTCCAACGATATGTGATGTCCTGATGTTATGAAATCAGAACTGGTGTTATGAAAACAACGACCCGGCAACGAGAATGCGATACATTGATTGGGAAGGATGTTGTACTAAGACTGTGTTTGCCCCAACGATATGTGATGACCTGATGTTATGAAATCAGACCTGGTGTTATGAAATCAACTACCCGGCAACGAGAATGCGATACATCGATTGTGAATGCAGTTGTACTAAAAATCTGTTTGCCCCAAAGAAATGTGATGACCTGATGTTATGAAATCAGACCTGGTGTTACGAAATCAACTACCCGGCAACGAGAATGCGATATATTAATTGGGAAGGCTGTTGTACTAAGAATGTGTTTGCTCCAACGATATGTGATGTCCTGATGTTATGAAATCAGAACTGGTGTTATGAAAACAACGACCCGGCAACGAGAATGCGATACATTGATTGGGAAGGATGTTGTACTAAGACTGTGTTTGCCCCAACGATATGTGATGACCTGATGTTATGAAATCAGACCTGGTGTTATGAAATCAACTACCCGGCAACGAGAATGCGATACATCGATTGTGAATGCAGTTGTACTAAAAATCTGTTTGCCCCAACGAAATGTGATGACCTGATGTTATGAAATCAGACCTGGTGTTACGAAATCAACTACCCGGCAACGAGAATGCGATATATTAATTGGGAAGGCTGTTGTACTAAGAATGTGTTTGCCCCAACGATATGTGATGACCTGATGTTATGAAATCAGACCTGGTGTTACGAAATCAACTACCCGGCAACGAGAATGCGATATATTAATTGGGAAGGCTGTTGTACTAAGAATGTGTTTGCTCCAACGATATGTGATGTCCTGATGTTATGAAATCAGAACTGGTGTTATGAAAACAACGACCCGGCAACGAGAATGCGATACATTGATTGGGAAGGATGTTGTACTAAGACTGTGTTTGCCCCAACGATATGTGATGACCTGATGTTATGAAATCAGACCTGGTGTTATGAAATCAACTACCCGGCAACGAGAATGCGATACATCGATTGTGAATGCAGTTGTACTAAAAATCTGTTTGCCCCAACGAAATGTGATGACCTGATGTTATGAAATCAGACCTGGTGTTACGAAATCAACTACCCGGCAACGAGAATGCGATATATTAATTGGGAAGGCTGTTGTACTAAGAATGTGTTTGCCCCAACGATATGTGATGACCTGATGTTATGAAATCAGACCTGGTATTATGAAATCAACTACGCAGCAACGAGAATGCGATACATTGATTGGGAATGCCGTTGTACTAAGAATATGTTTGCCCCAACGATATGTGATGACCTGATGTTATGAAATCAGACCTCGTATTATGAAATCAACTACCTGGCAACGAGAATGCGATACATTGATTGAGAATGTCGTTGTACTAAGAATGTGTTTGCTCCAACGATATGTGATGTCCTGATGTTATGAAATCAGAACTGGTGTT